>NW_022639456.1:4081839-4116158 GCF_010583005.1 Odontomachus brunneus
GGGGGGGGGGGGGGGGGGGGGGGGCGACACCGCGCGAGAGAGAATAATAACATATATGTATAGAAAACTAAAAAGCGGTGAAACTTTCGAAAGCTACGTACGACATCGTGTAGCAGGCACGTCTTATCATATCACGCTAGAGGCTCGAACAAGCTCGGCGAGACCGTACGGAGACGCCGAGTCCTCTCGTCATTTGTTGTATATCCCTTAGTCCTTCCTTATTTTTTACTTGTAACTAATTACGTATCCTCCATTTCCATCCTTGCACGTTACATCGCATTCGTATTCTCACGCGCGCTTCGTTTCTTCCTCGCTTATACGGGCAGTCTCTTTTCTTATTAATTAAGGAAAGGGTGCGAACGATGCGTGAGGGGGCAAATGAACGAACGCATCTCTAGTCCGATTCAGAAAATTGTAGGTTGTGAAAAACATTCTGCCTTCAGGGACAATATCCGCGACAGGCATACAGAATCTCAAATCGCAAAACTGCCGCCTCTCTTTCTCTCTTTTTTTTTCTCTCTCTTTCTGTTTCGTGAATCGTTGGAAGGGCATGGTTGATCTTTCGTTTTATACTCCGTTGATTTCGTCATTAGATTGTAAGATGGTTAAGCAAACTCATCGACGAGGATACCTGACTATCAACAGTAACAGTAATACCTACCTCGTAATCATTTATATCGACACTAATGCTTTACTACCGCGTTTCAATCTCGTTACCTCGAAATCGTGAAACGTTGTTCTTTTTTTTGATGGACAACGTCGGGCCGTGTAAAGTAGCGAGAAACAAAATTATCGCGATCATACGTGACGGACACGAGCATTGCGTTTATTGGGGACTGGTCGATTGTTCGCGAATCGGAGTAGACGCGAACGACGAATCAGAGAAACATAACGACGTGCTCAAACAATTTTTTCTTCCTCTCTTTCATCGTTGACGCCGCAGAGTGTAACAGAAAAATCCTCCTTGTCGCAGGGCTGTTTCTCGTGAAATATAACCTTCGTTGACAGTAACTTCGTTGGAAAGTAGAGATTTCTTCCTATATATATAATAATAAAAAAATCTGTAAAACAGTGAGACTGGAGATATTATCTCCGTGCGTTCTGCACACTATGCGGCGGAACTTTTTGGACGTCACTCGGTGAGAAGTTACGTGCAAGCCGTTAAAAGTTTCTGCTGGTCCTTTACATCTACTGTGAGTCTTTCTTCTAATTTCTCACGAGCACGAAAAGCGGAGGTGCGCGTGTCTCTACGACGTGTTATCACACATTTTCTCGCCGTCGCCCGAACGACGTGACTTATTTCTTGCTCGTTATTTCGTTAGGATTACCCGTTAATATATTTCTTTTTCGAAATTTGCACTTGCACGCGAGTTTCCCCCATTCGGATCGGAGGAGCCTCTCTCCTCTTTTGCTTCTCGCGAACGTTATTATCGCGTAAGGTGTAATTGTACGAAAATTCGTAATAGTGAGTCTGTCGAGTTACAAAGTCACGGCTTTTACGTATACCCACATACATAGAAGTACACCTCGAAGTGTTGAACATGTTTATTCGCACCTCTCTCTGAAATCTCCTCGGGTAATGGTATATTAAAATATTCGCAGGGGGGGAATGTTCGTTTTCGGATCATCAAAATTTTCAGGAATACCCGCCTCTGCCATTCAAATGAACGTTCCTCAAACGACAATCGCAAACATACCCCGCTAAAACGATCGCAAAAGTTCTCCTCGTGATGTAAAAAGAGCGAACGGTGCTCTCAAAAAGTCGCGCCGCGCACCGTTCGTTAAAAGTCCCGAAAGTGGAACGGGTTGAAACTCAACGTGGTCATCCGATCGTACGCAACGTTAACATTAATCTCTTATGTATCCTTAACGAATCGCCACTTCTATTATAATAACAGCCCGCCAAATACCAAGAACAACCGTAGATAAAACATCCGGTATCTCTTAAGTAATAAAAACCGTCTTTAAAGCTCTTAACTTATACAGTTATTTAGAATTAAACACTTATTACGAACGCGTGTGGTCGACCCAGCTCAAAGTCGCGTTTTAAAAAGTAAGTGCGGTGCCGACAGAAGCTCCGGAAAGAAACCAGCGCGTTTATTAGTGCCGCGAGGGATCGTTGCCCCGACGAAACCTTCCTAAAGCTATACCATCCATCCATCCATCCATCCATCCATGTCGCCGCGTCGTCTTCCGATTGTATGCTCGTTTGATTACGTAACGAAAATCGATGGCGGTGGTGAGGTCCTCGGTGATCGACATCTTAACAGACGACTGCCTCCGATATCGGATTCTCCGTGATGTGTATGGTCGCGGTAGGCCAGTCGATCTTCTTGCTGCACACGTGATTCAGTCCCTCCAACGAAGCCAATCTGTAGTCGGCCATTTTTAACGGCGACAGCGGGGCCACTGCAAACGAAAAGAAGAAATAGAGGAAAGGTAGTACGTAATCTCGGCTTCGTCGTTCTTCGCCGTCGTCAACCTCGCCTTGAGGAGGCTGTGATATAACGCGCGGTGGTAGAATCCCGTTCGTTCGCTCGAATTTTGTTACGCGAACGTAAAAAAATCGACCGCCGAACGGAGGATCCAAAATGAAAAAGTAAAAGCGCACATGCAAAATAAAGGAAGAACTCTTTGGTGTACTGTTGGTGGGTGATCTGTTGTGTGCGCATAGCGAGGCGCTGTGGGGTTCTTTTGTAGCATGGACTGGATATACACTACTCTATAGATTGCCCAGGTGCGAAATTGCTTTTGCTCCTCATTGTTCGGTCACTGTTTCGCAGGAACAAACCTTTCACGTTGTTCCGACTTGTATGTGTGTGAGAGAGTGTATATGTATGTGTATGTGTGTGTGCTGTTGTAAGATGGATTAGTCTCTTTCGCTTATTTACGTAAAGTGGATAATTTGGATCACCTGTATCGGAGGGTAGCGCAACAGGTCGGTCCCTGTTAATATTGCGAACGGATATGTCGCTACCGACTACCGAGAACTATGAAACAGAAGAACTCAGTGGATAAGACCGATTCACCATTAATCAGTTCACCGGGCATTTCTACTCGTCGTGTATTTGATCACTTTGCAGTCTGTGAATTCCCCAAAGTCGCACCTCCAGCGTCAGACTCGCGAAACAGAACTGACACGGAAAAATCGTACGGACGGCGAAATAAATATAGGAATAAATGTAGGAATGAGATGACGCTCGCGCCAATATGCACGGAAAGGTTTAACGAGGCGAAAATTATTATAGACTTTTAGTCATCGTCATCACAGCAGACGAGGTTAGTGCAGTATCCAGAGAATTGCCAGAATGGTTAGTCAAAGTTAGTCTTTTTTCTCTCTTGTTCTTATTTTTTTTTTTCTTTTTAGAATCTCGGGAATCCGAGATTTTTCAGGACACATCTCTCATTGTTAGTACTTCTTATACCTTCCGAAAAAAGTTTGAATTCCGACTTACTTAACGCATAGACGTGGCCTAATTGACCAACTGCGCGCTCGACTCCTTGCGGCCTTCAATTCCTAATTACAATTACCTTCGGGTGTTGTCGGCTTCACGGGCTTCCGCGAGGATCTCACCACTAAAACGTATAAGAAAACATATTCCATTTAAAAATCATGAACACAAACGTGATAGTGTAGCGCACTGAATTCGCTATTGCTATCTTTGAAAGCATTGCTGGTGCGAAACATCGATAGGTCAATTATTTTCTTGATATACTTATTTATTTATTTGTTTTCTCTTTCTTTTGGAAAAATTACGAGTGGATTACAGCAAGAGACAGCAGTGCAGTAATCAATTTATTTAAAGTACTGCTCTAAAATTTCGTTTGCAAAAGTGCCCATTGTCTTTCGACTCAGGTCCATATATCGATGCCGAACGGAAATGTTTATTATATATTTATTATATATTTATTAATTGAATAAAAAACTGATTAATATACCGTTTTTTTGTATCAATATTTCAAAAGTAGTAAACAACCTAAATAATTTCATTCCATTACATTCTTTCGAATGATTTCTGGTCGTATGAAATATAATTCCACGTCAGAATTTCATCATATAATTCCACGTTATCGCGAGATACATCTGAGTCGTTTTCGGACAACAGACAATCGTATGGCATGTTCATTAATTCATTTCGACTGTATGAACATCTTGTTTTATTGTTTTACAAGCGCGTTTTATTTCAGCGCGGTCCTTTGGAACTGTTTCGAAAACAACGAGAAATGAAAAAAAATAGCAAACAAGCCGTAACTAATTACGCTACTGTTCAGCTGAGAGATTGTTGTAATATATACATACCACTCGATCGATCCGAGACGCGTGGGAAATAAAGGCGCAAGTCGATGAACATGTATTATACTTTTTTTCTCTTATCTGCCTTATTTCTTTATTTCTTTCTTTCTTTCTTTGTGTATTTCTTTTTTTGTTTCTCTCTAATATAACTCGAAAGATCGACGAGATTCACAGACGAATTCAATGCAATCTCTTTTCATAATCACCCTTTATTTGTCAAGTCGAACCAGTGGCTTTTCAATGAACAGAGATACATGCTCGAGTACGTATTTTGAATCTCGGTGTAATCAGGCGGCTTTCGCCGTTCGTTAGCACAGAGGTAAAGCGGCTTATTTAACGAATCACATGTCGTAGTAGTACATCAGCGCTGAACGCGATAAATGAAGTAGTGCGTACGCAACATCAGTCCTGTTACACCCGGATTCAGCGTTGCCTAAGTATCGCGCCACTTGCACAACATGGAAATTCTGCTATAGGAGCGAAATTTGACGATCGCGACAACAATAGTTAACGACGCTGACGAGGTGTGAGATAGAAAGGACTGTCACTCAAGAGAATGTCACTCGCGGATTACTCGTGATGAAAAATGATGTAACTTTTGTACTGGTCGGTGGATGAAAGCGCGAGTCGGAAGTAAAGAGCGAAAGACGCGAAATCAATTTGCGAAATTATCTGATCAGGCTGTGGTATCTCGTCTGTATCGACTCGTGAGAAAGCGTGGTGTTCAGTGATCGGTTCTATAGTGTCCTTGTGATTAAAAAGCCGAACAAAACGATAAATCTGATCTAAAGGGAGCGTTATTCCATCGTTAAATTGCACGAGTGAGTGTACGTCCCTCTACGACGTTTCTCTTGTAATTGTGTAAGCACAACGGCTCTCACAACGCGCGCAACTGTTACGCTCCGTAACATAAAACAATGTGTACATGTGCAACACCGCTATAAAAAGAACAAGAGTCCCGAGATCATAAGACTCCAAGACGTTAACTTGTGTAACGGTAACTATTTTACAAAGTCTTAGTTTAATATACATTCACTTGGGGAAAACATGCATTTAGGTGTTACGCGGAATGCACGTCACCGTTCAATTTCTTCATTATTAGCATTATCAAAGTTAAAGTCACATCACACGAACGATTCGACCGAAATTCACAAAAGCGTGACGTCCGAAGTCGACTATCCGAAGAATCATGAATTACAACGAACGATCAAGTGGGAGTACTTTAGATACTAATACGTGTGGTCGAAACACACGTATAAGCTCACAAACGGTCAATTTTCATGGTCTCTCATTTGAGAATGATCGAATCCGTTCTTCTCGACCTTCGTCCGAGGATAATACGAACTCTATTCGCATAGCGTCTATCGTTGGAAAGGAACGCGGTCGCGCGATGACAACCGACGCGTTATCTAAAGATCCAGTAGGCCAAATTCGATATCGTAGCGCGACACGACACACCAATCGGTAGAGCAAACTTAATGCTAAAAATGACCGCGATCAAAGTCTCCCGCCTGTCCGCTTAGTCGTGCGAAAAATTGCGCGACCGCCTGCAACGCGCTGGAAGTTGTTTGGTTCTTGTTTTCCGCGGGAAAAAAAAAAATATATATATATATACCATCCACGTCCATTGCTGCTGAAAGCTCTTACGACATCCCGACGCGAGTCTGTCCTAGTTGGCTGGCAGTAATTACTGACGTGTCTCGCACTTCCGCTTTGCAGGCGATCACGAGATATCTCCTTACGAAACCCGACGACGCGTGCGCGAATCGCTTATACCAGTGAAGATCAATGAGAATTGTCAATCGATAGTTAATCGGTGATTAATTAATCTCTAGGGTATGGCTCGCGAGAACGCTCACTTACCGTATCCCTCGCCCTGCAGGAACAGCCGGAACGCCTCGCTCACTTTGCCGGGTTGTTCCTCCAACACCATGCCGCAGTCCGATATCTGAGAGACAGGATGCAATTATGAGACGCGTAATTAAAAGTGCACGCGCGCGCTTTGCGCCTCGAAGAGGAATTATTTTTCACTCGCGCGTTTTTTTCGCGAATTAATTCTCTTCGGCGTATCCGAGTTACCTCGACGAGTATCAGCGCATCCAACCGGACGCTTAATGAAATATCACGTAATGAAGAAACTCACTTTCATCCAGGAGCTGTTCGTCGGATCCAAGCGTCCGTTTAACGTTACGGTGTCGTCGACGTGGGGGCTTAGGGCGCCGGTGATGTTCATCACCGGCACGCTAAGCGTCAGGCCCTCCTTCTTGCGCGTCGGATCCAATTCCCTTGTTATGTTCAGATCCGTGCGACGTACGTAACTGTCGATGAACAAGGCGAGATTCGTCGGATTGACGCGGCGTTCGAAGTAGTTCTTGTACACCTGAACCAAGTCGTGATTCCGCTCCTCGGTTCCCTGCTCGAAAAGATCACCTCGGCTTTAACGAGCGTCGTTAATTTCGAACGAGTCACACGACTATGACGCAATTTGCAATCCAAACATTCACCCGACGTTACGTGAAGGCTTTAACGAAATAATTTGCACACACGCGCGGCGTGCGAACTCGCCGCGGAATAATCGCGGAGCTCGCCTTGCTGAAGTGACAAGTGCGCGTGGCGGAATTCTCTTCGCCGCCGGATGAGATGGCCTCTTCGCGTTGATCCTGCGTCGATTGTGCATGCGATTATCCATAATCAAAGTAAACCGCGTTCCTCTGAGGCCGATCGAACGATTTCGCAGTCCCGGCGGAGCGGAGCGGAGCGCGGCAACGTCGTAGGTGCTCACGATCCGGTTTCTTCGCGTCGCGACGAAGGTAAAAACAACCGGCAAGACCCATCATTAGTGTCGGTTGGGAGGGAATGCAACGGAACGGAATGACGGTCAGGCGAAGCCAGGAAAGAGCCGCCGACCCCGGCGGCTTTACTTGAAAATTATCTGCCCTCGCGCTTTCGATACCGACACCGAGACTCGATTTTGATAGTCCCGTTCGATTCATGTTACTCACTTCATTAATTCCTCCAATAATGAGCCTTAATCTCGCGGAATGTTCGCTGGGAAAAGAAAATACTTGGGAATTTATTTGCGCGAAGGATACAAAGTTTGTGTATATGTGTGCACACAGAGACAAACTTTATTTCGCTGAAATAAACTTTATCTCGCAGAGAAACGAATGTCACATCTCATAAATTAATGTTTTACTATTGTTTCTCTCAGTGTATCACGCTGGACATTTTTTGTCTTCTTGCGACAATATTCGAGATTCAACGTGCGTATCGTGAAATAATCGCGCGATTTTCACTCATTCCAGTTTGTTATTTTCATTTTACGCGTGGGATGAATCCCGTATACATGTGAGAAATAGTACATCATTTAATTTCATGTTCGCTTAATCATTGAGGTTAATCGTAAAGGCGAAAGGTCGTCTTTGAACTGCGGTAATCTTCACGACGTACAACAACGACGCGTTAAAATATCGGTCTAATCGTTTCGCTTTTCAAGGAGATACGAGGACCCTTTGAGAGCCTAAGCTCGCCGTCGTCGATAATTCATCTCGTGCTCTCGCGCATGAGCGCTAACTCGGTTGACATTATTTCGTGCCTCATAAGACCCCGCCGCGGTTTATTAACTCCGTGTGCCCAGTGAAATGAGCTACGTGAGATAATCTCGCCCGGAACACGTTCTAACCCTCCGTAAAAGGGCTTCGGAAACAGACGCGGGAAGTTTACATTATCCGGACAATTAAACAGTCGAGTGTTCAACGTGACGTTCAACGTACTTTTCTTCCCGATGACGTGCATATGCGTAGCGAGTCGAGCTTCTAACGTAAACTCCAAGTTAGATGAACGTCGTCTGTTATTATTCGCGTGGAAAGCGGCGCGTTGTAGCGCGTAAAAATATCGCGACGGTAATTCAACTTCGTAGCCATGGGCGTACATTAGATTCGCGGCTGACGTCGCTCATCACTAAATCATAATGCGGACTCAAGTTATGAGCGCGCGTGTACTCACCCTGCCGAAATGATGCCACATGAGATAATCGAGAACGCCTTGGGTCATGCCCTGCGACCTCAGGTGGCGCACGTTCAACTTTTGATAACCCCACTCGATCCAACCCGCCTGCGTGGACAAGCAGTTTATCAGGCACAGTGCATTAACTTTCTCCGGATGGGCGAGTGCGAATCGTGCCAGGATATTGGCGCCAGCACCAACCCCGAAACCAATTACAGATTTGATGCCAAAGTGGCCGAGAACGAAGAGCAGCTGTTCCGCGAGCTCCTCCATGGACGGATAGGTGTAGCTGAAACGGCACAAAGAGTTGTCCCTTTAGAGATAACTTCTCGGTAGTCTCTCGCCTCGATAATGGCGTTACGTGCTCCCACATAAATTCAATTGGCATCTAAGCTGCTCGCGAAGTCGCCTGTATCTGCATTGTAAATCGAGTCTTCGAAAGAGCGCAAGCCTGTTGAAAACATATCGACACTTCCTAACGAGTTTACGATTTTTAAGTTACATTTTCCCGCTGTCTCTCGAGGGGAATTACACGGCAAATAATATTAAGCGGAATTTCAAGCGCGACCAGTATTAAAAGGTGAAATCCACAATTTATAATTTTAAATTTCCAGCGAAATTATCGCTCGTTATTTCTCTTTGTCTCTGCTTCTCTGTCTTTCTCTCTCTCTCTCCGACATTAATTACGCAAGCGGATTCCGTGTCGCTGATAATGCGTCGATATTAGTTTTCACGCGCGCGCATGTCCGGCGAACAATGTAAATTTGGAGAAATTTGTCGTTAACACCGTCAGTCCCGATAGAAATCCCGGATGGAACTGATTTTAATTAATAATATTGCATGTTATATCAATTCGTAATCATTGTTTAGCGAGAGGAGCGAATATGACCGTAAACAGCATGTACTCCGGAACTATTATAATGTATTGACATTCGAAGCTCGCGCAGTCTTGGTGGGATGTGGCACGCGAGCGAAGACCAACTGACACAACCTCCGCATTGCAAATCTGCATTGCGGCCTAAATGATTTTGTAACACGGCGTTTAGTTAAACGTACGTCTCCCCTATGGTAAGCTTTGGTCGTTTGAGGCCGGCATAATTAACCACCTCTGCGAGAATAATTCTCTAACAGGACGGCGCGTTAAATTTCCCTTCTCACTACGCGCTTTATGCCGGCGGTAATTTATGTCCCCAGGTGTCATAAATCTCAAATTATTACGAGCAAGTAATGGAGAAGAATCGACCGGTTCTGTCGTTCTCGTGAGTTTCGTCGATATTTCATGTAACTTCCAAAGTACGGCAACGAATGTACCGTTTCCATCGCGACCTCGAGCTGAAGAGGAGAGAGATAATGCACACAAGTTTCGCTTTTATTTATTATATCTTGGTTTCATTTAGCATAATAGATAGCATAGGACAGACAAATTATGTAACAATCGATAACCCCGAACCCGTACCAGTGCATTCTAGTTGCGATATTACACGAATATTCGAGCACTCGAACAGCGACCGTGCGAAATAATAAAAATATCGCTTTAGTAAGCTTGTGCTGCGCGGAATTATGACTGAGAGCCGACTAGCTGCCTGTGAAATTGGGCTGAATTTGATGGAGACGTTAATTAGGTCATTGATTCGCGCTAATTGAAGTCGCCCGTCACAAAAGGACGCGTGTACCTATCGTACATCCAGACGAGATTGAAGCTCGATTAGAGGCTCATGAGATCTCTCTACTCGCAGATACGTTCATTAAGTTTATCATCAAGTACTAGTTTGCTTTTTAACGAGATCTTAATAAGACAAAGGAGATAGCTTTCGTTCTGAACGCGACTCAATCGATTGCTCTCTTTCTCTTCGCTCTTTTCCCCCCTCCTCTCTTTCTGTCTCTTTGCACGCCTCCTACGTTAAACATAGTTTCAAAGACTCGACGCTTTACTCTTTCGACGAATCGTTAAACTAGCTGTGACGTTCTCAGAGTTCATATGAACTGAAAAATTAACTCACTCCTCGGGTAGCGTCGGTGCGCCCTCCTCTTGTCCGGGTGCGTTTACGTGGTACACGCAGAAGTTTTCGAGTAGAACACGCATGTCGATGTAATTGAAGAACGCCTGGAAGCTCGAGATGTCTGGAAAAACAATATGTTTTGTTTTCAAATAAAAATGCCAGATGTTAATCCCCACAGGGCATAATCTTCTATATAAACATCAGCAGCGATATATTGGAAATCGGACCGTTTAAATCTGCGAGCAAACTGAAATTAGAAACCGAGTTCTCGGAATGGATTGTAAATTGGAATCGAATTCAATATCGTAAAATGTGTGAACCGTTGTAATCACCATGTAAACCGCGTAATCAGTGCTCGCTTATTGCGGCACTGAACGAACAAAAGGGACAAATATGTATGTACAATGGAATTGATTACATTTTTTCCTCGCTGTGCCCTCTGACATTTATTCTCCCGACCCGGCATGGCTGCGAAAAAATGTCATTATGAGCGTTTTTATTCCAAATTACTCACAATTAAGGCCTAGATCGTGATAAGTGAGGATAGCTGGTTTCGCTCGATTCCCTTGCACCGCCACCAGCACACTTCCCTTGTCGGTCTCCACCCTTTCTTCCCGCACGGAGCCGTCGTCCCTAGAGAGGTATCTCAGTGCCGGAAATTGCAGCTGAATGTTCTTCAGCTCGATGTCGTCCATGCTATCGGAGGGCATCGTGCTGCGCATGAAAATCAATCGTTTAATTATTCGCGTCGTATAAGCAGCGGGGCGAAAAGTAATCCGACATTCCTCGCGCGAGAAAGTGCCAATCAACTCGGCGGCGATCTCAAATTCCCGACGGCACATTTCAACGCGGGTTTTTTTTCCATTCTTCTCCACCTTCTTCCTCTCTATCGCAACGTGAGCGACTTTTTCGCGATTCGTCCTTAATTCTGAAATAACACGCCAACAACGACGACACATAGGCGATTCAACGAGCGACCCCACCGGGCGGCAATTTCGTTGTACTTCAACAACAATTTCGCGCGCTCACGGAGTTAACGTTCAATGTCTGCGGGTTTATGATGCAAATATGGCATCGTGCACCTTGTAGCGTACGGTCCGTGTTCGTCCGGGTTATTACCAAGGCTATTGTTGCCGCTCCATATAATGGGTCGCCGCGGCGCGAGGAATTGTTTATCAGCGAGGCAGCTTTATATGTTACTACGAAAAAAAAATTAACGAGGACGAGCGACAGAACGATGTTCTATTAACTGCACGGATCACCGAGTCCCCCTCGACTCGATGTTTGTATCTTCTCCCTCAATCATGCCGATGAATATGGGTTACAAAGGTTGGCCACGTCAATTGTTCTCGTTGCCAATTATTACGTCGCGCCAAAGGAGAAACCGAGACGTCATTGTGCGCAATTCTAACTAATTCTGCCTCGAAATCGTTTCTCCTTCAATGACTTGAAAATCAATCTGTCTTAATAGTCATAGAAGGGGCGAAAAGACGCGAGGAAGTAAAGTGGCACGTTCCAAATTTCCCGCAAACAGCTTCGACGGTCTTAATTAACTCGACCACGATGGGGTTAACGTAGCGAGTGCACACACATCGCGCACACCGGCGAAGTTTGCCAACTCCTCATTTTGCCGCGATCGTGCAATCGCTGCGACTCACGTTACGTCACGGCGGAAGATGCACTTTGGAAGATGAAGCGAACGACGCGGCGTCTTCGCGTAGCTTTCCGCGACACTCCATTCCGTCGTGTGATATGCACACACACACACATACACGCGCGTGTTCATATACAAACAAGTCGCCCGTCAGTCTCGCGTAGACGCTAAGGCGACCTTTTTATAGTATCGATCAGCACGTCGCCACACCCCAGTTGGTCGAAGTGATATCGCGGGCGGACTTCAGGGAAAAGTGAAACACGCCGACTGTTTCACGATAGAACGCATCAAACATGCCACGTGCGACTACGACCGCGGATGTCGCAACAATTAACTCGAGAGAGTTAATTACTCCCGATTCCGCGGAAAATTCGAGGAAGAGTATCTTATTCGGTCGCGTACGGCACACATCCGTTTCCCCCGAGATCCTCAAGGTCCGGACTCGAGGTATGAATTGCAGCCGTGACGTTGAGCAACGGTTCAAGGAGATGTCAACGGGTGGGCAACAGTTGACGATTTTCTCTCGGAGAACAATCCATCAACAGTCTTAGTGTCGCTTTAAGGTTCGTTAGAGCTATGTTAGCGCACTTCGGATAAATTCGTGGCGGACAATATATCCCCCAGTTATTCTAAACCCGTGCCCGGTCGTTGTAATGGGCCGCGGAAGGGGTGACATAGACGGCTCGGCTAGTTGCGGCCTCTCTCCCCTCCCCCCCTTTCGCTTAATGCTCGAAAGACCTACTTCGGCTTGTATCCTGGGAGGATTTACCGCGCAACCCAATTTCGGTAGAACGGGAAAATGTCAGGAACCCCGTTTGACCTTTCCGGCCCGGGCATTCGTGCGCGCGTACGTGGCGTTACCAGCGCGCGGTAGGAGAAGAACCACGTCACTGGGAGAACGGCAGCACCCGGCTGGTGCTCCCGCGACCTCGCGGAGGAGAGCTTCGCTCCCTTTTCTCCACTTGATCCTGCGACGACGGTGCCTTTGTTCCGCAATAATCGACGCGAACGCGCCGTATTACTTCGTACACGTGCGACACGAGACGTTGCATTTTTATGCTTCCCATCGCGCTTGCGCGCGGCCCGTCGCCGCTATTGCATTATCATCCACGTTATTAAATTCCTTATCTAATCGCATGAGTGCCAGAGAGACTGGCCGCACGCGCGCTCGCGAGGCTTTTCGCGCGACGGCACTTGAATTAGCGCTGTCAGGGCGTTTGGAGTCATTAAAGTGGAGATTAAAGACCCTTCTGCAATGGCTTTAACGGTGTAGCTATAAGTCTGTAACATTTAACTGATGGCCCGTGGAATTTAATATTCCCAGAACCATCCACAATGGCCTACTGTAACACGTAAGGACCAATCAGAGAGGGGAATTTATTATGCGCGATCTTACGCTTTGTTTCGTTTGGCGAGACATGGGAACAATGAATGGAAATAATTCGCTTGCGACTTGCGTTACGGACTTAAAGCTGTTACCGCCATTATAGAAGAGTCTTTATTATTAGCCTCGCGCGCGCGCCTCTGTCCAAAGCTCTTCGCCAAGATTTATCTCTGGCGCCCGGCGCATCTCCTCGCAAATGTTTATTTTTTTCTTCAAACTACGTATTTCCCAAGTGCGTTTGACGGCGATTATTACTCGGCTAATTTGCATGGGTGTCGCGCAAACATTCCGAGCAGTTTAATGGGCAAAGAGAAATTGCACACATACTTTCTCTCTCCCTCTTTTTCATACGCCGCCTCTCTACTTTTAATAAGCGCGAGACGCGGAATGACAATGAGAGGGAGCGCTTGTTTGTTTTCCCGCGAATAAAGCGTGACTCTGGGAGAAATTGTTTCCGCGGATTTACGGCGCTCTCCGCAGACGGCGTCGCGATGACTGGCGTCGACGATCGATGTTGCGTTCGCAGAAGGAAGTGTGTCGTTGCGAATGCACCGCGAAATCAAGTGCGAGAGACACTTGGCCACGGACACTCGATCGACTGTCTGGGGTCGAGTCGTGGCGAATTGATTTCCGATCATCGGAATGACGAACCGACGGCGGTCTTGGCGAAATTAACTTCGCTTTAAAGTGACCGTGTATCCGCGTTAACCCCGCCTCGAATGCTCGAGCCGATTACGTCTCGGGCCACTTTGCAATGAATAGATAACGTTACCAATTCGGATCACGACGTCTCTCGTCGATGTGGACATGGCGGCTTTCCCGGCAAGCATTGTTCCCGATTCTCCTCGCTATCTCGAATGCCCCGGCAGAATGGTGCCTAGGAACATTGTTATCCGAAAGGGTGTTCGAATAGCAAGTAGATAAGCGACGCGGGAGGGCTGCTAGAATGCTGGACGCCGAAATAGAGTTTATATATGTACCAAATGCGACGCCACATACAACGGAGAGCTCGTGAGCTATGGGTTAAGCGCACAATGGAGAATCTGAAGTCGGGACTATATTTTTTTCCCTGGCCGAGACATAAATAGGGAAAAATACGTATGTCGCGATCGAGGCGCGTTGCAGTGGAGCCAGCTCGGTTTCCATTAGTAGAATTGAGCGTGTTCGCCTCCGTGCTTCTCAAGACGGCGGTGCCGATATCGATACGCCAATTGAAAGCCGGCGAAAGAGCTATCTCTCACGGTTGGAAATAAAGTTGTTCTCGCATCGCTTCCGGTCATTCGTTGGCGCTTCGTGGTCTTGGAGTGGTTTAAATATAAATCAGATAAATGTATGCGCTATAGGTGAATACGCAACGAGTATAAATATCAACGTCACAGTGGGGATGAACGCGACGGGAAGTTGCGCCATTTAGGTGAATCAGCGAACGAACGAACGAATCCTGGGCCGTGTCTTCATCGATATTTGAAGGCTGAGTTCTTGAAACTTTGCGGAGAGCGAACAGTGGACCATCGTCAGCGAAACTTTCGCGGTGACATTTCAGAGCTACAAACAACGAAGTTTTCCGTCGTGGTATTTGCCTAACCATTACGCGAAGCGAAACGCCGATTATAGCGTGCGAGACGTTTAATCGCGAGGGAAATGGCGGAGTTTGAGAGCGCCGGAGCGAGAAGTTATTTCGCGAGCGCGACACCGATTTCCCGATTTCCCGGTAATTATTCCGACTGTAAGAGCTATCGATACTTTATTCTCCACACATATATCCCGATAGATATTTTCCCGAATATTTTTCTCGAAACGTTACGTGTTTAGAAAGGATTTGGAAACGAGATAACGTGATCAGTCGTTATCTCGTTTCCAGATTATATATCTCGACACTCGTAACACACAGTGCTTCAAGTTTTCCTGGTAATTTAGTTGAACCATGTGATTAATTTATTTTCAATGGTATTTTGAGCCGAATAAATGGTGACATGAAGAAAAGATGCCTGTTTTCTTCCGCGCGATGAATCATTGCGGTTATCATTTAGAGGGAAATTTGCTTGTCGCTCCTGGAAAACGAAAAACACCGATATCTCGCTCTCTTCGTTTTTCAAGTGGAACTCTATTCTTTCTTTTTAGATTGCTCTTTCTCTCTCTCTTTGTTTGTCTCTCTTTTTCCTTTATCTCTTCGCTTGGCTTGCAATAAGAATGCCGTCAGTTTATGAGCTATTCCGCTTCATGCGCCATCCGTTTCGCCACAAAACTCCGTCGTATCCGTGAGAAGAGAGTGTTCTACAATTTTTATCGTTCTACGGTGACAGCGAAATATCACCATTTCCCCGAACGCGACAATTACGGTACAGCGAGCCGTGCAACGACGCGCTGCACATATCTTCGTTATTGCAGCGAAGTATCCGCGAGTTTGTTTAGCATCTCATTCGTGAGATACTTGGGGGAAACTCTGACTGCACAGCGCGCGTGACGTTTTATTTGACTCCAAAGTTCCGTTCAGTAATTCTCGAGCCCATGAGAGACCACGAGAATACCGTTGACGCGAAAATGCGACCCGCGCGAAACGAAAGAAATCTCGACACGGGTTTGGGATATATATTAAATCTCGATTTTATCATGATTTTTTAACGCTCGCTCGGAAATCCTACGCGGACAAAATGGCGTAACGGTGTACTTTTAGCCGAGATTCGAAATGTCGAGGTTCACGGGCGTCATTTCGTTTCTGAAACTCGTCGGTTGTTGTTGCGTTGCGTGTGCTCATTACGTTAATTACGCTACTGCACTTTACCAATTTACAAGGACGCGCATTGTTTTCCTCCTTTCTGGTACGAGTGCAGCGAGAACAGGAAGAGTCTTGATTCTTCTCTTCTTCTTTTTTTTTTATTTCTCGTAACGTTTTACCGGCTCTGTTTTTACCCGGCATTTCATTCAGCGATAACGCACTCTGGCAAGCGTAAGTAGTGGCAAGCGCAACGGTACCAGTAGTGATTCGCCGTCGTGGTATCATGGTGCTACTTCATTAAATTTCCAGCCACGGCTAATTTGCGTGTGCGAGAGGTTTCCCGTATCTCCGGCACGTCACTCAACCGTTTCCGGCCGTTAAGTCCTGTGCTCTTCCTCCTGCTCTATCGCATTCGCGATAAAGCGAGAGTTCGCTTTAAACGCTATCTGGCACATGAATAGTATTACGGTGCATGCGATTAAAAGCTTCTTTTTCAACGGGAATTCACTCTGACAAGCTTGTCGAACGTCGGCAACGACGCGAATGCATCGAGTGACGCCGAGTGTAATCGAGTCGGCTCAGCAAAACGGGACAAAAAAGGTTCCCAGACATATTTCGCGATAATAATAAAAAACGCCGTACGACACGGCCTTCCTGCGACGACGTGATCGATGAGGAACGTTTTCAGTTAATAAAGTCAATAAAAATTTCACCGAATTGAAATTCTCGCGATAGTTGCCGCGCCGTAAAAAGTTATTTTAATTCGCATCCGTTCCTAGTGATCTGCATTTTCTAAACTTTTGCCAGTCTTTCTGTCGCAGCGAGCGACCGGGCAAACAAAAGCGGATATCTCAAACTGAAAAGTTGTCTCGCTTGCAGCGATAGAATTCGCAGGACAAAGGACTGGCTGATCCTGGATCAACCTGAAATCCTACTTTCGGCTTTTCAGGAATATCTCGCGCCGCGAATATTCAACCGGTCGGCTGAGAATGTCCGTCCGAATGGAAAAAGAGCGGCGCAATATTCCGCGAGTTAGATTTTTGCGTTCGCGTATATCGCGAATTGGAGAAACGCGGAAAGCCGCCGGCTTAAATTAAACGCCAGGTAATCGCGAGCATAAAATGCGGGTTCGATCAAAGGATTTGCGGTCGCCTCAAATATGTGGTCGCCCGAGAGAACAGGATTGAATAAGAAATCCCAGAGTGCGTCACAGAGATAAGGATTCGCAATAACGATACATAATTGTATTTATTTCCTTTTTATCGAACCACAATTCCCGATTACGAGACTTATCCGTCTCTTCTTTGCATCTCTTCCTTCATTCTGCACAACGCGACGCGCACTGTTTTACTTTGACTTTATTTTCCCGTCACGTCGAAAGTCACGTATGCCGTATTGCTTTGAACGTTCGAACAGTGTCTGCACACTTATTGCCAGAGTATACTGCGTTTCAAAGTGACGCGCAAAATCATAAACGGTCTATTTTTAAGAGTCGCGGAATTACTTTGGATCGTAGGCGAGAAACAAGTTTTTCAATATATAAATGAGACGCAAATTTACAAATAAATTGCCACCTGCGGCACGATTTTCGGCGAATTTCCAGGAAATTAGCGGCAAATAACGTCATCGAGATTTTTTTTAAAGAAACACCGTTCAACCGCAGCTTACGTGTAAGTGGTACGGACATGTGCCGGATACACGATATCTCGTCGATATCTTTTTTATCGATTGATTAACCCAAGTGCGCAGATCGAATCTTTTTCTGGTCACTACTGTCGCTTGTAAAACGAAGCCGCGCAATGAAGATCGTCTTACGTTTATCCCACTGCCGATCTCTCTCTCTCTCCCTCTCTCTCTCTCTCTCTCTCTTTCGTGAAGGAAAGTAAATAAATCACTATCTACCGCAAACAAGCGTGATGCAGAACGTGTTGTAAACAGAACTGTGCTCAGGCCTCGACTATTCCAGCTAAACGGGGCTCATATTTCTGGCAAAAGGATGGGCCAGCTGTGACTAATAATAGCTCGTTCAATTGAAAATTTTGCTTTACGTAATTCGCGATCTCATAGCAGAACGCTGCGTAAATCGCAATGGAATTCGCAGACTTCGAACCATTTCGCACGTGTCATCATTCTCCGGCTGAATCGCGTGCATTCCTGGGTATATGCGAAAAACGTCGCTGTCCAATTTCTATGCTCATCTCCAAACCTTGAAAGTAATTCGTATCGGGGATCTCTCGAGCGGAAAATAATAACTACACGCTCAAACGTATCGATCGCGGACGCGTTACCTCCATCTCGGAATATAAAGCTTGCTCAAAGTCGTGCCATCCGATCGTGGTGGAACTGGAGCAACGCCAAGTTACGTTGAGCGAATTTCCAGCGAAAGTAGAGCAAACTGACGTACGCGCGACGGTCGCGTCACATTGAATCGTTACGTTTCGCCCTCCTATCGGAGCAATTTATCATCGCCTTACGTAACTTTACCGGCACGTAGGTTGAATCGAGATAAACGGGGACTAATTCCCAGCAAGAGGGCCGATAGAGAACCGTCGAGGGTTCGCGGGCGATTAACAAGAACCGTTAAGCTCCTTTTCGATTGACAAAGAATTACAGCTATGGTGACTCATGCTGCGCCTCAATCGATACACGTATATGTGTGTGTGTGTGTTTATTTATGTGTGTGTATGTGTACCCGTTCTCTTTCGCCCCGCGACGCAAAAAGAGCGTCGTCATCAACGCGAAGTCTAAGTTTGCACGTTTCGTCTTCTGCCGCCTGCGTGAGACGAAAACGTGTGAATCGCGAAAACGAGATTTGCGCAAGTCGGAAGAATGCTCAGTGTGCTAAATCGGGTCTGTTTATAACTGCAGCTCGTTGCGTACACGAAAGCGAGCGCGTGAGAGAGGTAAACACGCATGTTGTCTCGGGACTGGCTCCTCAGCTCTCCATTAGTGACACGTTCGAGCAACATTGCGACATTTATCAGTGATTATTACGAGCGACTCGATGTTATGCACAGAGGAATCGCCGGGCACAAAGCGAAATTAGTAGACGAGACATGAAGCGTCGCTTTCGAAACAACGCGTCAGTCTCACAACAAGGGGGCGTCTGTGTTCCGCTCTTAATGGTTCCTAATCAGTTCTAATTTCGACGTTAACTACTCCGCAGCCGAGGCACGGGTACCCGCGCGCGCGGAGACCTCGTCCTTTCGTCCGTGTCACAAGTAGAGCGTCTTGAACCGAAGACTGATACCAGCGACGAGAAGTGGCATGACAATTGCGAGCGGAATTACGTCGTCAACCTCGGAGAGAAAGCCCCTAAACTCTGAGCTATTGCGCGGAACGTTATATGCTGAAAAACCTTGTTTAATTAAAAATTAAAGGGCTCAATACACCGACGCGTACTGCCGACGGGCGACAGCTTCGTTCTATCACTAAAAAAAATATTTCGCTTGTTCAGGTAAAATTCTAAATGACACAGTTAAAATTTGTCGTTGCTTTTTGTATCTAGAAAGTTGTCTGTGGTACATAGAATGTGCAGAACATTCTAGCAATATCTGCAAGCAAATTTAGGTGTGAGTGTGAAGATTATGTGTACATTCGTTTGTTTCTTGTCGCTAGTCTGTTCTGTTCACCACACAGTCGCTTTCATAAGAAGTGTGACTGGCTTTAAGCTGGGTGGGCGCCACAGAAAGAGACTTTCTAACTAAATTTCGCAAATATTTCAGATAGAAATTTTTCTTCTGTCGTCTACAATTGATTAAATGCAAAACATGTGCGATATCGCAGTGTTTGCTATTCATTTATTTATTTTAGCAAATTTTTTGTACTTAGATATTATTGCAAGATCTTTTTTACTTTTCGCTGTTACTGCAAAACCACGTTCGAACTGCGTGTTATTTCAGTATTTATTTCTCGTCGCACAGTCGATTTCTAAACTCAATATTTTTATTTCTTATCATTTCCCGTGGACAGTGGCGTCATCACGTTAACTTGAAGATTATGTCCAAACATCGAGCGAGCAACTGCGTTTATCTCTTGAAGACGGACGGGAGTCGAGGCACTCCAGCGTTGCGCGTCGCGAGTGCACGCGAGTCGGCGCGTGTGGAAATGCAATTCGCGATTATGAAACGCGTTAGACACCGCGACTCAAATTTAATGTCTCACCAGCCGAGTTCCGCGGCCGGCCGACTCCGCGTCGCCTACGTTAAATTACGTGAAGCAATTATGCGACGGAAGCGGCTCCGACGTCCAGCGTGCCATTAACTGTTTTGTATGCTACTACGTTCTTACCGCCAGGATAGATTCGCGAAGAACTCCGTGTTTGCTGTCTACTGCTATGCCAATTTAGATCTGCCAGATTCGCAATTGAGACGCGATCGATATTATTCAGTAGCTTGAAATCCAAAATGTCCTACATGGAGAGATTGAGAGGATATAAGAGGAGAACCTCTTTCTTTTTTTAAGGTCGATTCATGAAACGAATTTGTCATGAAATTTTCACGATGGAACAGACGCGTCTCGCTTGTAGTAAACTCGAGCTAGCTCCGAAGTAAACTTCGGAGGGAAAAAGCTCGACAGTCTCGTAGGTCGAAACTCGATTTTAGCCACGCATTTACATTCAAATTAGAAAGCTGCACCGACGGAGGTGTGAGTTCGTAAGAATCATGAAGTAGCTCGATTAAGCGACTTAAATGCCAAAAGTCTCAGGAAACTTCCGTTAAACTGTCTTAAACAATTAAGCCTCGCCGGGAATATGGGTCGCGGCTCTAAACAGAGCGGCAGCTGGGTGTCACATTAAGTGGCGCTCTTAAACCAATATCGTATAATAGAAGGACGATACGGTTGCCGGGAGCCGCGCGTGCACTTTGCCACCGTGGCTTTGCCTCTTGTCGGTTTAAAGTAACGCGTTAAGTCGTCGCTTTTATGTAACGCGCGCGGTCGCGGACGCAATATAAAATCTATGAGTGCACGTGCGCTTTTCCTGCTTTCAGGATCGAACGTAATGCATCTCAATCGATCGTACATGTTCCTGGCCGTTGTCTCACCGTCGTCGGTGACCTTCGCTGCGAATTGTTACGCAGTTGCGCTACTAAAAAGCGCAAAACGCTTTTAATAACGCAATTGTGAGTTACGGACCGGTCACTCGACGCTGCGCACATTGGGGTCAATGCCAATTGCCGGTGGCAGTTGAAAAACTCTACGAGCACGCTGGCAAATTTGTCACGTTTGCTACTGTTACACGATACGAAGAGACACGGAGATGCATCGTGTCGTTTGAAAATACCAACATCGCACCTCCTCCCCTCCATGCAACTAATCGTCGCGTATCTCGTCGTCGTGCGTTTTTCATACTACGAGTTTTAGCAGAACGGCAATTGAATCGATCTCCATCACGCAATTCATCCTTGTTAGTCACGACGGAGTTGCGCATACGTGTGCATTTCGAGAGCATTCACCATTCCAAATGAGACCAGAACATAACAATGATTCGGCGAATCCTTCGTTTTGCCCTACCTGCAATTCGGCTAGTTAAACGAGTCGAATCTTGCGCGCGGCTAGCTAGGAACGAGACAGGTCAAGAGTAGAGGGATGTATAAAACGAGCTAATATAAGGGGGGTGGCTCACATTCTCGATGCGTAGGCGTGTTAATATCAACTATCGCACTTCCACTACGCGTCTATGCATCAGCACGGATTGCAAACTACGATCAAAGATGCTGGCCGAGCAATGGGAAAAACAGTACCGATTACACGGCAGTCTCTCTTTCTCTCTCTCTCTTTCTCTCGGTCCTCTCCCTTGTTTTCTCTCTTTCACGTCACAACTTACCCCAACAAAGCAGATTCCTCAGCGGTGGCTGCTGCCGGCATCCTGTTTCTCTCCCTAGAACAAAATCGCCGCGAATAATCACACACGCCCGGTCCTAGCGGCACGTCGCGCCTCTATCCCCGTCACAACACACGAACAATCGACAACAAGATGAAGAGCCATCGGCTACAATAAGAAGCAACGTGGCACAGACATACAACATACATACAAACATATACACAAACATACATACATACGTACGTACGTACGTAAATATTCGTTCAGATTCCCGCGTTCTACCACGATCGTTAAGGATCAGCTTTCCTTTGTCCCACCGACCGCTCGATTCGGCATTTTAAGCACACGGCCCACTTGAATGTGAAATTACCACGGCCAATTAAACCGAGAAGCCCTCGGACAACCTCATGACACGGATACTGCGCACTCGAATAAATAGCCTTCTAAAGTGGTAGCCGGGTTGAAATTAAAGGTTCAACCCTGACCGCCAGAGTGTGTCGTTTCAGTCTTAATGGCCGTTTTCACGATCGAGAAATGTCACCTCGTGTTTCAGCCGAATCCTGGTTTATGGAACGATTAAGGGACGTGCAGTTTCCGCGATCTCAACCGTTTTATTACTGCTGGCTACAACAACGTAGCACACGTCAGATATGTACTGCTGTATCGTTTGCTTCTCCGATTGCCGACGATCGGCACGTATATGACGGTTGTCGGGGCCCCTCGATTGTTCATCACCGAGAATCATCGGCTTCGGTCCCTCGAGTCGAGAAGCCGGTTCCGCAACGCACGCACTTCCGTTGCGCGCCGCGAAGCGACACGCGCGGTCACAACTCGAGCGTTGCAAGGACAAAGGAAGACGGCCGATCGCGTGCGTGCAACAAAGAGGGTGTTAATAATAATAAAGATGAGCCAAGCGGCGGCTTTGATGATGGTGACGGCGATGATGATTGTAGCTACGCGGACAAAGAAACGCGAATGAAGCCAGTGCTGTCCGGTGCGAGCGTGCGAGGCTTGCGAAGCGTGAGGGGAAGGATTGACTTCTTCTACAGGGTGCTAAATATAACGTGACTTACCTTCCGTACGCTTAGATTCTGAATCAGTTTAGGGCTGATCGATAGCCGCGCCCTTAACGTCCGATCCTGAGGTCCGTTCGTACTTAAAATTAAACTGCTCTCTACCAAGTCGCGGACGCGACGTCAGCCCATTTGCGCAGCGCGAATTTTCGCTCGCACCGCTTCGACATACGAAGCGCACCGCGGAATCGATACTTGCTCTTTAAAGATTCGCCGTCTCTCCCTGAATCGATAAGCATTGCGCATTGAACCGATTATCCGTTTCAACGAGGATTTCCGCGCGCCTCTCCGCGCCTGTCCCCGAGTGAGAGCTTCGGGGGAAATGCGCTTGCGAATTTTCCGCGTTGCTTTTAGCAACGTGTGTTATGATGCACAAACCGCTTGTGTAATCACAGATTTCCCCGGGGAAAACGGACCGTATTTAATAACAGACGGCTATTGAGAACCCCGTCTCGTTGGCAATTTGTACCGTGCGCGCAAAATTGCGAAAAATCTTTTGGTGCAATGGGCCAGTTGTATATCGTAGTCTTTCCGAGTCAATTTCCGAAAACTTGGGTCAGCTCCGCCAGATATGCATCGCGCTCCCTTTGGGAACCATCGAAGCGAATGTTAGTCACGTTGGATGAGGAGAGTAAATTGCAAGCGACATCGATGTAGTGATATCTCCCTTATTTCCGCTCGAGGAGTATCTCCCGCGAATCCGACACATTCGTTGCTGAAAACTCGGCTATTCTCAATAGGCTTGCTGTATTCTCGAACTACACAGCAACAGGCTGCCCCCGCGAGAATTTTGACAAGACATTTCATCCATCTCTGGAGAATCGTTATGCATTTTTCACATCTTTATTTTTTTATATCTTTCTCTAAAATATCTAGCCCGACGTAAACCACACGTGAATGCAACGAAAGTGTCGAGAACCGCGTCGACGGATCGATTTCTCGCGACCTATCCGCCACCATAGCCAACAGCAGAAGCGCTATAATCATGCCACGATGTCTTCGACCTCGAAATGCTCGCGAACTCTTTAACGAATCCGTCTCAACTGTGCCGTCATCGATTGTATCCGCTTGGTCTTCGGGCTCGCGTAATTTCGCGGTATTCGTCGCGCACGGAGCGCAGGAGCGCTTCGAATCTTCCCCGTGCGTTATTCGAGACGGCTTTTCCGTGAGAGACCTTCGAGGTCGAGGAACGATAGTACCCCGCGATCGTAGCCAATATACGCCCCTACCTGCCGATCGGTTTCTCTCCTAATCTCGAACAATGTCGCTTAACAGGTATTACCTGGAGACGATCGAGACGCTCTCGCGACGGTCCTCGATCAGCGGGTCCTTCTTCCGGGTTTCGACCTTCGGCGAGGCGAAGCTAAACGCCTTCTTCACGGACTCGAGGACGCTCTGGCTGGTGGTCTGCGTCTGGTCGACGATGGTCGTGCTTTTGTAAACGTCTTCGCCCAGGTCGCCTAAGGACCTGTACGAAGCGCCAGTACCTGCCGGCATGGCGTAACCTTTCGTCGCCCTGTCTGGATCCACGACGTCGTCTGCTCGTCTGTGGACGACCTAGTCGATCGTCGATCGTGCTGCTCGTGTCAGATGACGGTGTCCACCGCCCAGGTGGATGCCCTCTTGGCGAAGACTCGCCGCGAAGGCTCCCGGAGCTGAGGTGTTGCCGTTGCCGTTGATGATGATAGGCGTGCCCGAAGCCGATATGCCAATATCGCACGTCAACAAGGCAAACGAACGGCAAAGGAACAAAAGAAAGAGAACACAAAGGTAAGGGGTTCTTGTGACAGCGGTCGCAGCGCGACTCGAGGCATCGACGGCCGTTCAATCCCCGCGCGTTTCAGTTACGGTCGATTTCCGACGTGAAAAGCAATCGAGGAAGCGATCGCATCGGCGATTGCAGCCGGCTCACGCTGGCCTCGCCCTCCGTTTGCGGTTATCGCATTTTTTTCTCTCTCTCGTAATTAGACGGCCTTTCAACGCGCGAAGTTCGATCGTGAGTCGTCAGCGTCGTCGATGCCTCGTAGAATCGTCCTCGCTAAAATGTGAGGAATAAATTGAGATGCGTGTCAAGGTATGATCCGTCGACATGCACAAGATCCATCGGCTTCGTCGCACGACGAAAGAATCATGCATATGGCGACATGCCAATCGTGTGGTGTTTAGTTATGCGTCTTCGTGAAAAACACGCCGATCAACAAGAAAACGTGCAAACAAGAAACAGTGTCTATATAGTGTCTTTGTCCTCTAGTTAGAACTATTTTTAACAGGCAAATCAAGCGCGTGCGGTAACCACAACTGATAAAGTATAAATCAAACAAATTGAAGTAACTTCCGGAATGGAAGATTTCTCGATCGCACACACACACACACACACACACACATACTTTATCTCTCTCTCTCTCTCTCTCTTTTTCCCTCTTCCTTGCCTCCGAGCCGTGTCTGACGCGGAACGTGACGCAAACTCGTGTGAGAAACAGATGGATACATGCAGAAGAAGTTTATTCGGTAAACACATCTCGGCACGGTTTCGCGCGCGATCAACAACGTTACTTGGTCAATCCATCGATCAATAGAGAAAACATACTTGCCGTACTCTCTTCATTTTTCCATGCGGCTCACATCACTCTGATAATGAGCAACTGATTCATGCGTCAAGTATGCCTCTCTCGATGCAGGTTAATAGCCGGTGTATAACGCCGTGCGTTCGGTGAACCGCCCGATCCGAAACGATGACCGGCTTAGGAGCTGGGTTTATACTGGAAAGTTTCGACGCCATCGAGAGACTCGTGTTCTCGGTGAACTGCGAAACTTTCAAGTATATACGCCGTGGACGTGTACACACGATCAGTCGTGGGTCAGGCCGCACAAAAACGGAACGTGAATTCAGTTTGGATTCCGCGAGCGGATTCGATGAATATCGACGCGCTCTTCGGGCGGCTGGATCAGCTCTCGCACGGCTTGCTTACAACATCGGCCTCGCATCCGGCGGGCGGGGAATCGATCCGACCAGGACCTCTCCGGACGAGATACGATATGCATATCGCTGTCGGGGTACACGCGGTGATCGCCAATTCGCCGATGGACTTCCTCGCGCGTGTTGCAAGCGGCGTCCCCAGGGGAGTCGCGTATTGATTTTTCGCGTGGATACTCGCGTGTAACGTCGGGGTTAACCCCGTTTCTCGACGTCTAATTTTTCGCCCGACGTTGGCTGACCCGACGTCACAAAAGTCGTGCTCTACGACTGATCTACGATATCGGGAATTTCTGCGAATCGGCGTCACGTCGTAGACGAGACGGAAATTGAGGAGAGCTAACGAAATCGCATCTCATCAATCTTATCGGATTTTTTTTATGTTTACAACATATGCGCACACACAAAATAAGATATATTTTGAAAATTTCTTGTTTATTTCTCTTATTTGTTTTTCATTTTTCTACCGTCAGATGCCATTCATATTCAATGATAATACAGAAATTGATAAGATGCAATTTAGAAGACCGCTGTGATTTCACAACTCTCCCCTGTATCGGATTCGTCATCGCCAGATTTCAAGTGGCCCATCGATCCACGACTGATAGGGGTTGCGATTATCGAGGTTACGCGCGGTCGATCGTTCGCTATGCAAGACGTCGTTATTAATACCACGTATGTGGCTTATAAGAGAAGCTCATAGTGCGTCGTATCTGAAAATATGTATGTTACATACGCGGAACGTGTTTACGCAGCTATTTACGGATCGAAATATTTTCAGTGAAACTGCAGCAGGATCATTGAATCCTAGTCAGCAATATTTTTAGGTTTGTTTAAAAATTGCACTTATCACCAGGCACAAAGTTTCTTTGCGTTTTTGGGTCTCTCAGACTGTCACGTCGCACCCATCGAGCTACATCCTTCGTTCGTTTGAAGAGCGCGCGTTAATTTAGTAAAGAGTAATTGAGGGGACCGTCAAATTGCCGAGCCGTGTCTCCGCGGCATTTATTATGCTCCAACGTATGACAAGGTACACGAAGACGAAGCTGCACACAACGTGCACGCGTTCTTAGAGAGAATTCCTACGTTCCACTTTACGCTCCATTTTAGCACGATATTTTCCATCAGAGTAGATAATATGGAGTCACTTTAAAGTCAAAGCTGGGCTTAATGCACAGCTTTGAAAGCAAAGACAAGATTGATCCGGCAAGAAATCTTATCGCGCGTGACAGTCTATTTTTTTTTCTCTCTCTCTCTCTCTTTCTCTCATATCTCGTGACTATTTTTTCCATCTCACCAACTCGTGCATCGATCCAGCACGCTTCGAGCGTCATATGACCGCCGCCGAAGCAGCTGCAGGCTGCTACGTCCGCGATCAGATAGCGGCTGAGGAAATTGTCGGTCGTTACATTGGGAATTGGGATGGGTAAGGTGGCTCGCTGTTGCTCGGTATACTTTTTAGAAGACACGCGAAAGTTCCGAACAACGTACGCGTATCACCTTGATAAAACCACACGAAGAAACTGATTCCTTCTAAACCTTACGAGGCGAAACATTACGAAACATTTATCAGATCGAAACAAAAATTTAAAGGTCGACGTCTTGAAATATTGTTAAACCCAACAAACATGTTTAATTAAAAAATGATTAATTCGTGGCGGTATGCGTTATGTAAGCCCTCGAGCCACAGATGTCACGTTCCCAGGAACTTTAGGAGCGGAAACGATCCCGTCCCCATGCATCATTTAGCCGACGTCTTTCCCGACCGTAGGCGTGATCGCGTTCTTAAATTTCCAAAAGCGCGGGAGAGGAAAGTGGGAGAAGACAGGTGGAGGATCGACCGCTATAAGTCACGGGTCGCGACAGCGCGCGCGAGCGTGCCTGGTGGCTCGTGATCGAGCACCGACGACTGGCATCGACGTGTAGCAACCCTTTAGAATTCCACGACGTCTTACTTCGCCTCGGGAACGATCGATCGTCCGGTCTAACCCCGTTTCCTGATGGCCAGCCGTTCTCGCGGCCGGAGAAGCCGATCGCAGGCCGCTGAGGAGGCGACGACGCGCTACCGCGAGATCGCTCGTTTACTCTCGGTGATGTTGCGATCGATCTAGCGCGCTAGGTTCGACCTTCGGTCGCAACACGCCGTATGACTCAACCTACGTCACCTACGTCACCGATCGCGGTGCGCCGCCGGAGAACTTCCGTCGCCGTCGTCGTCATCGTCGTAGACGATAAGATTCGCGCGCGTGCACGCCGCGACCTACCAACACGATAATACCCATGGAGCGCGCTCACACGAACATTTGTTCAGAGGACGTATCGCGGAGAGACAGACAGACAGACAGACAGACAGATAGATAGACAGACAGGCCGACCGCTGGATCGATAGGTCGAAGTGGTTGAGAGATTTCTGAGAAGGGATGGCGACGAAGGCAGACAAAGGGCAGATGGGTGTAGGCTGGCCAAGAGAGAGAGAGGACAATTCGTCCGGGACTCACCTCTGCGTTCTGCGCGGGTCCCGCTGCGGGCTACGTGAACCGAAGAAGAGTTGCAGCTTTCGCGCGGTCTTTAAACGCGTTTAACCACGACGATGGGACCCCGACGGAATCGTGAGCGCTGGACGATCGGTTGAGCGAGGTCGCGCCTCTTCTCGTAGGAAAACGAGAGTCGCGTAACTCGGATCGATCGCGTCCAATGCGACGATGACAGCTGAATTTCGGCTGATCGTCTCTTTTCGATAACGCGGCGTGACGTTGCGTTGCGTTGCGTGACGTGCGAAGACGGAGCACCGCGACGAGACTGACGTTAAGGAGCGCACGGTGTTCCCAACGACGTTGTACGATTACTATTGGCGAGTGCACGGTTCCAACTACGGCCTGGTCAATGGGAATGCGCGCTGCTCTGTGCGCGGTGTATACCGGATCGAACCGGATTACGGACAGACTGTCGACATCTGCTCATGAACAGCTGCAGCCTGTCGCCTACTTTCAGCAGTTCCCCAGCAGTTCAGCTGTGGCTGAACGACGAAGGGAAACCTTGAGGTTTCGGTCGGTCAGTTACCAGCTGATCTTCAAAGGCGACCTTCTGGTAACAGTTCGCGCGCACACGAATTCGAAGAGACGAGGAAGACCCGCTCTCGTATCTGCTCGCTCGATTACACCGACGTGGTAGGAAACCACAATATCTTACATTGGTGCGCCGCGAGTATATACTCGCGACAGAAGGTGGAATTGAACTCCTGCGCATGTAATCGGCTGATTTGAGCGCTGAAGATCACGACGACCTTTGCCGCGCAAATTATGACTTAATTTGATGCATATTGATGCCAACGTATATAACAAGACGTCTTGGCATCTCTTCGATCTATTAATTTTTATTAATTTTGTAACTCTCTAAGCTTTTTCAAGTAAGAACACTTGACACCTGCTAACACACGATACAGGAATTTTCCGGTCGCAACCAGTCAAGCGCGAATATGATCAGTTGTAAGAATTTGCATGTCTTCTATATGCGATGGCTTGTCAGTGTCGTCTGATATTACATAAGCGGAATTAACAAATAAAGAATAGTTTTTTTTTTTCGCGCGAAAGACAGTCACGTCGTCTACGTGAAACATCTGTTCAACACCTCGCAATTACCTCGCAACGTCAAACGCGATCCAGAAATTCAATTGCATTCTCGAGTACCACGTTCCATCACTTACCCTCGTTTAGACCTTTTGATTGGCTCTCGTTTACTCTGTTCCTCAGATTAGCCCGCAAGAGCTGGGGTGCCTGTCTAAGCGACTGTCTCTCGTAATCGAGCCGGGCTGAGTAGCAGAAGAATGGAACAACGGACCGGAAGTGCTCTCGAGAGGGTTTAAGAGGCGCTACGTTTTATGGAATTCAGTCGGAGGCGAGCACGAGAGAGAGAAAGAGAGATTAAATGCGAGACGAAGGAAGACTGCGATGAGATCTCCGTGGATGGAATCGGTGCTCCGGAATTGCGAAACGTACGCCGAGAAGAGAGAGAGAGGGGGATTTAAAATCGCGAACCTCTCTATTATCCCAGGGCTCTCCTTGACGACACCGCGGAGTAAACGAGGACGCCTTCCGCTACGTCCATCCCGGCGACTGGATAATCCGCTTCGTGGATTACCGTGGCGGGTCTGCCTTATTTATGTTCGGTTAAAAGGATTCCAACACACGCTGCGAGCGTAACGTAGCATCGCGCGATAATTCAAAGAGATGACCACCGTACGTCATCCTGCCACCATTGGCATTACCGAAAAATTGTAACAGATTTGCGTGGACATTTTCATGGCGAGCTCCTTAGAAATATGTCGCACAATACGTTTCGCAAAATTCTCTCGCTCGCTATCGATAATAATAATTGTCGTCACTCTCGAAGACTGTTATCGATATTAGCGCGAGAATCGTAGGAGGAATCGAGGCTAGGCTAGGCGAGATATCCAGACACGATGCATCTCCTTTGTATTCGGATTCCCCCGATGCGCGACGCGATGCACCTGGACGCGCCTCTACACACCTTGAACTATCCCACCCGCTTCCACTCACAGCCTCCACTTTTGAGCGTCGCTGCTAACCTTCGGAATCCTCTCCGCAGGGTGATGTATATTTTCCCGAGTATATTCATCATAAAAATGTATATTTATGTATACTTCCGCCACTCCTCCACCGCTTGGTTATACATACACATATTGTTACCGCACATCACCCCCCGCGGGCGTCACCCTCACCGTCAGACTCGCCGTGTATGTACGCAAAGGGTGCTTTATAATGCGGAACGTAGCGGACATATTTCCCCTGTATACATCCCCTTTGCTAGTATGCGGTATTCCTTCGCGACAGAAGGGACCCGGGTCCTTTGTAGAAAAAACTCGTCGGGGGCGGTATTTAGTCTGTCAACCGCCGTGACGAATCGCCGCAAAGAGGGCCGGCTTTGGAGTTACATGAAATATCCGGTTATGCTTCGCGATAAAATTTAGATGCGGTTAGAGAACGAAATGTGTTTCACATCTTGCACTTATATTTCCCGAGCGATGCGAGCACACTCGAGTCGAAATTTTCATTACCATCCATATTAAAAGATCTGAAAAGAGTTAGAATCTCACTTTGTGGAAAGAACTCTTTTTTAGTATTTTTAGGAAAAAACAGATGTTCAAAATTACTCAATTGTCTTAAGATTTTGACAGATTAAGAAAGAAAGACTTGTAGTTTAAGAAGCATTATTAGACGCTGGATTTTAAATTTCAACTAGAGTATTTTTTATTCTCCGTAACTTTGTCAAACGTTCGTTAAAATTAGAAATCTCTTGCGTAATAAATGATTTTACATACATAGAAACATATAATGTATCGTTGCTCATGTCCCGGCAATCCGAGTCTTCTGTTCTGTCTTCCTGATTCAGCATTTTGTTCCGTCGTGACGTTTTAACACTCACGTAGTACTCACGTCGAAAAAAAAGCGCATTAAATAATTCCGACGAGAGGTTGATAAAATATTTTATCAACAGCCGATAGAATTAATCAATATAAAATTAAATAACGACCATCGAAAATTAAACGACACACGAGAATCTTACTATATTTAACCATCTCGATAATCCGAAATATTTTGTTTGACGTTATGATCTGTCCGCCGCCGAATGTATACGTCATTGTTTCGCAAACCGCGAGCAGCGATTGGCGGGAGAAATGTTGTCGTTTTTGTTGTTTGTTTTGGTAGTCTCCAGCGACACGTACCTTCTCTTTCTCCCAGTTATTACGTTTCGAGTCGACGAGCAACGTACACATACCGCAACGCGGAGCATATATAACGGCGCGTTAATTATCATTCCCGTTGGATCTTGAAATATTTAATATAACTCTCGTCGGTATCGCGTTAATTAACACACATTTCGATCGAATCGTACCTACGTGGGTGTCAGTGCTACTCTGGGGAGCTACAGCCGAGACTCAGGGTGCTGGATTGTAAAGCCAGAATTTTGGGACGTAGCCTGCAATATATCGTGTACTTCCAGGTGTGTTAAATTATTGATTACAAAGAAGATTACTGATTTTCATAGATGTTTAATGAACTTACTGAGAGTAAGGAGATACTAGAGTCGAAACAAAAAATTCAATGAATCTTTCAAATGCAGTTATATGGTTCTAAAATTGATATTTTTGTTCTTAGAAAAATCCTAAAAAATAGGTACCAAGTGTAAAATATTCTAAACATAAGATTTATTCCTTTTGTTTTGAGGGAAAATTTTTCCATGTTTAGAGAATTTTCTCTCAAAACAAGAAGAATAAATCTTATATTTAAAATATTTTATATACTTGGTGCTTGTTTTAGAGGATTTTTCTAAGAACAAGAATATCATTTTTTCAGTATAATAATATTCTTTGAACCACGAACTTTATCTTGAATTTATTAACTTCTTCTTTTCACTTTTGTTTAAATATATAATGTTAATATTACTATACTGAAATTATATACTGAAATTCGAGTTAAAATCTCTACAAGTGCACAAAAATATTCTATTTTTTTTATAACTTCTTTCTAAATACTTTTTGGAAACATCTCCAAGTTTTACCAGTACCTTTCTCGTCTCTTTCTCGTCTCTTTCTCAACATTAATAAAGAAATAAAGATTATAAGAAAAAGTGAGATAAAGAAAAGTAAAGAATAAACGCAGATAGAATATTGAGACAATCGAATATTAAATAATTCATGAAATCTTTTAAGCTTTTCAATATATAGAAAACCGCGATAAATAACTATTCATAGATTGTATAATATTACATTGTAAGGTTTTCCATTGACTTTTCACGCGCGTTCAAGAAAATTTATAGAATTGATATAAAAGCGGACTTTCGACTCGAGTATATTTAAAGAAAAAAAGAAAAAAAAATATATATACAAGTTTTCAATCTTTCAATTCAGAATTCCCTTATAGAAATATCATACTAAGAATCATTGATAATTACTTATTATCCAGTATTTTTAATACTGAAAATAAATAATTATCAATGATTCTTAGTATGATATTTCTATAAGGGTTATAATCTATATATACTTTAGACACAATGCATTCGAATCGAAAACTTGGTACTACACGTTATCTTTCAGGTCACGAATGCTTCGCTATTGATAAATCGATAGTTACTAACAATTTTTAGCCAGTCGCATTTATATCTAGCTATGCATTTAATTAATCTAAGAAACACGTTCCCGCTTTCTAGATTAATCAACAGTCATGAAACACGCATAGTTAGAAACGTAGGTGGCTGGTTGAAAATGTTCACTGACTATCGATCTATTAAATAGATCGATGCATCGAACGAAATCCGTGAATATATCCGCGGGACTAAAAGTGCGATCCACTAAACGCTACAAATGTTTTGAAGCATTTGCAGCGTCTAGTGAATCGCATTCTAAGTGCGTAGAGGTCATCGTTATTGCTCGTTGTCATTGCGCGCGACAACGACGATTGCGCCATCTTCGACCTTTCTACGCTAAGCAATCGCCATGAACACATCGATCGACATCGCTCCGCATTTCACGTCTTTTTTGTCCGTTAAAAGTCAGTTTGGTGCAGAAATACATATCGGGAGTGCCGAAATAACGATATGCGATCGTCAGGAGGTATCGTAAGTACGTCAGTAGCGAATCCTTCCCCCGATTTTCGAGAGTACCGATGTCGATGTCTATCACTCTCTCATCATTACCGTCGACTCACTCAAGTAGTAATAGAATCGGACAACTGTCAGATTTATTGATCGGGAGTTAGAAACGCGATGATGATTACAGAGGAAAAGAGAGATGAAATAACGCCAGAGATATACGCGATGCCGAATCTCGGATGATAGTGTCGGTCTATTAACGAGAGGGAGAGAGATACCCGCAAGAGTACATCTTTGTCGAGCCGTTCACGTCTTGGCGCGCATCTCGCCAGCGTAATCGTCAATTGCGTGGCTATCTTTGAAATCGACCTTTTTGCGTCGAGCAACACATGGATAACGTCATGGACACATCGATCGCTCCACGTTTTACTCGATTTTTGTTCATCGAAAGTAAGTCTCGCGCGGAAATAAATGTCAAGAGTGTCGAAAATAGCGACGTGCGATCGTCGGGACATGCGGTGAATACGTTATTAGGGAGTAATCTTCTCATTTTTCAGTTCATCTAATTGATGCTTGTCGCGTCGTGACATGTCGAGTCGACGTCTCTTACACTGTTATTATTACTTGTTGTTATTATTGTTACTTGTAATTATCATCGACTTTCTCTAATAATAGAATCAGACAAGGGTCAGATTTATTGATCAAGAATTAGAATTCGGTGATAATTTGAGGGTACGGTAAAGGGAATTTTATATATATATATGTGTGTGTGTGTATATATGTGTGT
>NW_022639456.1:4116301-4117742 GCF_010583005.1 Odontomachus brunneus
ATATATATATATATATATATATATATATATATATATATATATATATATAAGAGTAATTAGAGGGAAAAGGCGCAGTATTGGTCGAGTAGCTACACTGTAAAAAAATCTTGCGTACACAATACGTAAACAAATGTTCCAAAAAGTCCACTCTAAATTTTGTGTTGAAAATAACTCATTCATATGTTCATTCGTGTGTTATTTACATTATGTAATATAAACTAGTACATAATATAAATAACACACGAATGAACATATAAATGAGTTATTTTTTACACAAAATTTAGAGTGGACTTTTTGGAATATTTGTTTATGTACTGTATACGTAAGTTTTTTTACAGTAACAAGTAACTTTTAGTGTAACAAGTAAACCTATCCAAAAGTTATCCACACAGCACAAGATTTCCTGAAGACATCCCACAGATGTCCTGAGAACGTAGAAATGTCCCCAGGACGTTTTCAGGATGTATTCTGGACGTCTCCTGGATATCTGTGCTGTTAGGATATACTCCGATTTTTTTCTAATTTGGCACAAAGGTAGAAGTACAGAAAATATTTAGATCATTTTTTTCATTTTAGCTCACTTCGAGTTTCACGGATAGTTTAATAGCTTTTTAATGTTCTCACTCCTATCATCAACAAATACAACAAAAATGCATAAGAAATAAAATTAAATACAAGATATAGGCGTTTTAGGTTTGCTGATTATAAATATAAAGTCAAATGTATAAAATTATTTGTATAAATAATAAAATGTTTAAACAAAACATGTACAAATTTGAAAAAAATTATTTATACAAATAATTTCTTGGTTTAGTTGAGATTCGAACCAATTGTTGACCAATTTAGCACAGATTTGAAATATTTCAGTTGGAATCTCGACTAAAGAAATTTAAAATGGTTTGTGTCTCAATTATACCGATTTTGTTAAAATTATTTAATTATATCTTGTATTCAATTTTATTTTTTTTGTTGTATTTGTTGATGATGATGTTGTATTTGTTGAGGAGTGAAAATATTAAACAGCTATAAATTACCTATGAAACTCAAAGTAGGCGAAAATGAAAATTATGACCAAAATATTTTTTATACTTCTACATTTGTGCCAAATTAGACAGAAATCGGAGTGTACCTTTTGAGTAGGTTACTTGTAAGAAAGTGACAGGTATTATTAAATATCTTGTACGAATGAATCGCGAGCGATTTTTTCAAATGGGCAATAAAAGAGGCATAGATGCGTGTTAAAAAACTTTTTATTTCATGTCGCTACGTCAACTTCTTCGAGTAAGTAAAGTGACATTAGATTTGGATTTGAAATTTATACTTATGCGACTTCCTTTTGCACCGGTGTACTCTGTTAAAGTGAAGTGAATGACCGCGTTGACAGAGCGAGAAAGTAGACGGGACTATGCTTATCTGAGCTGCGGAAAGGTGGGGGGGGGGG
>NW_022639456.1:4118302-4118416 GCF_010583005.1 Odontomachus brunneus
ATGATATAGAACTCTAGAACTATTGTAAAACAAACCGGAACTCTAAAGAAATAGTTAATTTAAATAGTTTTTTTTGATTAGGTGCGCTGCGTGAACTTAGCGCACCTTGTTTTT
>NW_022639456.1:4118426-4119259 GCF_010583005.1 Odontomachus brunneus
AGGGGGGGGGGGGGGAGTAACGAGTCCTGCCGTACCGATATATACAGTGCAAGGTTACTTAGCCGCATTCCGCATTCCATTTACGCGTCGCGAGGTAGCTCGCGCACAGCTCGCTGTAGCGATAACGCCGGACGATCTAAAACGCGGATCGATGTAATTGTTAATAACTCCGTTTGTAGACGTAGTAGCGACTTGAAATAAAAACCATTGGGAAGGAGAGTCGCGTCGGATCGCGTCGCGCATTATTTCCAACTTTTCTAAATTATAATATAAGATATATTTCAACACTTTACCCTCGCGATATTCGTACCGGGAACGAAGTATAAGATTGAATGCCCACCACATTCTCGAATCGTCTAAACTGAATATCATCTCTCTACTATTTTTACTGACAAGAAAACTCCGCTTTATTCCAGATCTGGTCTAGAATGCTGTTCTGAATGCGATTCCGGAGAATTCAGATGCAGTACCGGAGGATCCGGTTCAGGCATAGCGAATTTGACTTGAGGGTAAATATTATAAACTCTGTATCGCTTTCCTTCTTTACGAGATTTTCGTTTGACTTTTTGAGACGAAATTTTCCATAGTCGTTTAAAAAACTTGACTTACGATGTAAATATAATTGACCCTCTTATATCTTTACAATTTTTGAACTTAATTAAGGAAATTATTTTTTTATGTTATAGATCTGGTAGCTGAAGTAGCTGGGATGAATGTCAAAGTATCGGTGAGTCACTTGTGTGAACTTGGCACACCATATTTAAAAATGTGACATTTTTTTTAGAGTTCTGATACTCTCTTGAAAAGTTCTAGAGCTCTTTGCAACAATTTTC
>NW_022639456.1:4121272-4121413 GCF_010583005.1 Odontomachus brunneus
TAAAACAAACCGGAACTCTAAAGAAATAGTTAATTTAAATAGTTTTTTTTGATTAGGTGCGCTAAGTTCTCGCAGCGCACTTAATCAGTAATATCAACTATTTCTTTAAAACTATTATTATATATGATATAGAACTCTAGA
>NW_022639457.1:0-8177 GCF_010583005.1 Odontomachus brunneus
ATAGTGCTCTCTACGCTAACGCAAAATAACTTATAACCTACCATAACCCGCTATTAATATCTAAATATTTTTTCAAATAAGATTGTATTTATGTAAACACGTGCACAAAAAAAGGACATTCTTGTTTGGTGTCTTTGAAAATTACTTGCCCTATAATACACTTTTACATTCAATACATTTTAGTTTCAATTCAACAAATAATTGTTGAGATTCAAGAAGGTTTTTCGAACAAAATTATATATTGTTTTTCATACACATGAAACAATGATTGTTAATTTGAATATATCAGTTTTAAGTGAACAATATTCTGTGCTTTACATGAATAAAAATGATTTTTGTACAATGAGACCACAGGTTTCTCTTCGTGGAGTCATATAAAATATATTCTGGCAAGTAACTTAGTTTTATTTAACGCTATGTAATCTCATTTGAAAATTAATACGTCAAAGATAAAGGTGAATTTTCCAAACGAGAAATATCCTTCTCTGCGCAACACTCTTCGCACAGCGACTTTTCTCACTGGCAATCAATGCGATTTACTTATTGCATGCACTACGTAATACGACGTTGCTTTGAATGTTCAAATTACACGCTTACCATCACGCGACGTCCCACGATGTCCATCTGACTAAGTGCAGGTCCTCAACCTACGTTCAGCTTCTGTCCAGCGTCTAGTCGTCGTCCTACGTTGATGGCATTTCACTTTATTTCACTTCACTGCATCCGCGACCGTGATCGATGATTTTATAGGCGCTTGGCGATTTAACAGAACGTACACGACAAATTTCAGCGCATCGGAGATGTGCTCGTGAGACACGAATCGCGTGGAAAAAGTCGTGGAATGAACATCGCGATATTGCTACTTAAGAACGTCAAGAGAAAGGACACGAAGTTATCGTGCTTTGCGGACGTTCGCATTTTGTTAGCGAAACGCGCTTTCGTGGGAATTCTACCCTTAATAGAGTGCACGTATAGAATTTCGCGGTGATTTCGACCGAAGTAACGTCATGACTCGGTTGCGCGTGGAATCTTCGGGAAAGCGGCGAAATCGTGTCGATCGATGAATTTATTGCAGGTGAAGTAAGCAATAAAAATATCGCGAGTAAAGTAATACAAATATCGCGGGCGAAGTAAAGAATGAAAATATAGCGAGGGTATTACACACATATCACGAGCCGCGAGTAAATAAGATAAATATTGCGAGCAAAGTAATAAAAATATCGCGGGGAAAGTAGTTGACATAAGTAATCGCGAATTTCGCGTGTGCCATAGAACACAATTGTGGTGCGCAATTTTGGTGCACCATTTTGGCGCGCCATTTGAGTGCGTAATTCTGGCACACAATTAGGTGCGCAATTCTGACGCACCATTCGGGTGCGCAATTCTGACGCACAATTTAGGTGCGCAATTCTGGCGCACAATTCAGATGCGCTATTCTGGCGCACAATTCAGGTGCGCTATTCAGCTGCGCTATTCAGCTGCGCAATTGTGGAGCACAATTCTGTGGCGCGTTTCACACACTGCTTTAAACAATCAGGCAATCGCGTTGAACAAATAATCTCGTCGTGTAATTCTGTATCGCGAATCGAATATAACAAGAAGTATTCGACAATTCAAGTATTTAGTAAACAAAACAGTTGTTCGAGAAAGCGATCTGCTAATTGTTTCGAGCGAGTGCGTTTCAGACGGCACAACACACACATATAAACCCCAACACTGAGAGAAAAGTGTGTTATTTCGTGACTGTAATTGTATACCGAGGTAATTGTAGCCGAGAGAGCTGTTTTTGTAATGCCAATGAATAATGCCACAATGATATCGATAATGAACTCGTACATATATCGTTATTATCATTTTTTTGTTGGAAAAATAAAAAAATTATTGATGCCGAAGATAACCACAATTTGCAATGAGATTGTTTTTCCTCTCAATGTACATGCAAAAATATTACTAGCTGTGTAAATCGCATTGATCTCACGATGTAATATTAATATTAATAGAACCTTCCCTTAAAATTTTTATTTCTGACTCACCGGTCGCAGTAGCTCAGGATCGGCCATGTTCTGTAACGGGTTCTGTAACAAAAATATAACATCGCCAATTATATCACCAGACTTGATGGATCAATGAGGGAAACATGCGTGGACACGAGCATGTTAACCTTTCGTGATCGTTGGAATTCAATAATCTTTACTCAGACAACTACGTCCCATTTCTCGATCGCAAAGGGTTTATAAATGTCAAAGTTGAAAGGTGTGCAAATCCTACCTTCGAGCCGACCCTGCTTGGCCCGAGCCGGATCCGCCGGCACGACATCCGCATTCACCGAGACTGTACCCTCCCGGCAACCACACCACCCAGCGTGTGGCCACAAGCTCATCCAGATCTGAAACAAAAAGTAGTTTATTGGTCAGCTAAATCGATAGGTTGTCAACGTATCGAAAACATAAAGGCTCGGGGCACTGTAATTTCATTTTGATTTTTTTTTAATTTATTGGAATACAGAAAGAGTGGCGGTGGTTACCCTCAATATTCGAGGAGGTCATTGCCATTGTTGAAGGGATGATTTGAACGCGGTGTAACGTAACACGTTTCACATAGATAAAATTCTTGTTGCAAGAATGTCTATTTTTGACGTGTAAATTTTAAAATGAAATTACACAGCGTCAAGCAAAGATAAGTTACTTTATATGATTAAAAACAAAGAAAAATACAATTTTATTATTCGGAAATAATTTTCACAAATGAAAATGTTGGATTGAGAATATGATGTCTTCAAATGTCGAAAGAAGATATCATTATTCTTCAAATAATCATTGTATTTCTTATGAAACTATAATATTCTACTATAATATTCAAATAAAACGATATACATTCAAATAATATTCAAATGATAATAAAATGACACACGAATTGTTGAAATTCAAAACTTAACTCAAAACTTAACTTAATTCAATACATCAAAAAAATATTATACATCGTTGCTTGTATACAAAACAATGATTGTTAACTTGAACATATTAGTTTCAAATGAATATGAATTTTTTTCTGTACACGAATTAGTTCGATCGATCCGGAAGTATCGGCAAAATCTCGTGCAACGTCTCCCCGATCCGTTAGCCCTCGCGTCAAGGACTATTATGATCGCTTGGCAGTTACGTGCATAAGACATGCTAGTCTTCTCAAGGCTACCTAAGCTTTACCCAGTGAGACGTATTTGAGAGAGAAAGCATCGTCACATTACTCATTCGTCAATTTAATATTCCCTCTCTCTTCTTCTCTCTCTGTACCGTGATATTATCATTATACATTATTTTACGATATTTAATGCCTCCTTGACACCTCACACGTTCGAATATATAATCTCCGCGATGCACAGCTGATCTACAGTAATCTTTTAAATAAACAACGACCATGTCGAGATCGAGGTAGTCAATCGGGGATATTTAACAATGCGATAACACGTTTCTTTTTACGTTTGGCATAATAACAACGTCCGAAGAATATTTTGATATGCTCGCGATTACTTACTGAGAAAAAAAATTACTGAGAAGAAAATGCTTGAAAATTTATTTGTGGGATATAAAGTTGACTTCTATGCGGGATAAAGTTTATTTCTGTGAAATAAAATCTACTTCTTTGTGAAATAAATTTTTGTCTCGCAAATAGATGTTCAAGTATTCTCTTTTCTCAGTAATCGGAAACAATGTAATCGTTGAGTCCAAGAAAATTAGCCTCGCAATCGGGCCAGTTGCCGAGTTACGCGGTAAATTAAATACTACCGAACGATATTGGCAAACAGATCTCGGGCAATGCGAAGCCACGACCGCACGAGGAGTTTCGAGAGCTGTCGAATTTGAAGAAATGAAAACGAGCGAGACCCGACCCCGTATAGAAAGCACCCTGCCCCCTCCTTTTTCCCTGCTTGTCTCGACGCACGTACTCGATCTCGATCTGTCAGGTGGAATCGTGAAAACTGGATGGACCGGCTATAACCATTACACTGTTATAACTTTCCAGCGGAGTGTCCGCGTGAAAATTTCAACCGTCCAGGTCAATGGATCCAGTCTACGGTAAGCGCGTTCTGGTTTGAGCCGCGCTATTGCTTGTCACGCCAAACCTCGTTCATGCCATGATACAGTAATTAGCAGCTAATATAGTTGCAGTAACCGAGGAATTACGTGCGCGGCAATGGCGCAGCGCTGCTTTGAAAAAGTCTCGACGCGCTGATGATTAACCTACATTCCCTTCGATTTGCATACATCAAAAGGAAAGTTGAGAGGTATCCGAACAAGAGCGAACTCTACTGATGTTAATGGGCTAATCGTCCGCTTCAGACGATCGCCGATGATCGTTCAGCTTGTTCCTAAACTCTCTTTCTACTTGTTAATCATTACGTGAGAATGTAATCCCGTGGGCGTGGCGTCTCGGAAAATGTCCAACATCACGGAGAGATGCCGCAAAAACTGTCTCGTGACATTGAAAGGGGAATCTTGGAGCACATCGGTCGGCTATACGAATGTGAAAGTTCTCGCTACTCTCTTCTCCCTCGGCTATTCATATTCAACATCGCGTCTGAATGTATTTCGCACACATGTCCACGCGCGCGGGACCGTATATCGGTGTGTTATCGGCGCTGGATTTGAAGACACATGTTCCACTGAACGGCCTTTTCACGGGATAACGCCGGCGGTATCCATTACTCTTGTTATTTTAGAAACATCGTCTCTTTCTCTCTCTTTTTTCTCTTATTCTCGCGGGAGAGAGCATTCGTCACCATGCATTTCGGACACGACGTTAACGCTTTATCGCGAATTTCCCGCGAGGCCGGTAGCCTTGAAGGACGCCTCAAACGAGGATCGTCAAAGCGAAATGGGCTGCGAGCGAGTTAAGGCAAAAGTCCCGACGAGATAGCCGGACAACTGGCGACGTACGGTCAAGATTGCTTAATTTATATAAAGCTGTGATACTTCATAATATCTTATTCAGAGTCGCAAGGATATCAATTAGATTTTTCTCGATTTAGTAATTAATTAAATAATTCATTTAAATAATTCATTTAAACAAGTATGCTTCGATTCAACTGATTGACGATTGATTTGAGCAAAGAAATGAGGAATGTTCAACCGACGATTAATTTCAAGAAATTTAATTGAAGGCCATTCGATTGAGGATTGATATAAGTCTTCAATCGACTTAATCGACTTCAATCGACTTAATCGAAAAGCGTTCGATTTCTTAACGTTACAATCGGTTTTGTGCATAACTGCATACATAACCAATAAAATGTTGAACATCAATCAAGATTAATTAGCTAAAACTCTTTCTTTGATTGAAATAATCGGCAAATCAATAATCAAAATTGATCAATCGTCATATGTAAAATCGCAAATAATTGCATTGATTGATAAAAGATTAATTATTAATGAAACTTTGATGGATTGCGACACTGATCAGTAATCGAGTTCATCAGACAATTAAATTATTCACGATTATATAAACGACGATTGATTAATTTGCATTATTAATCTACCGATTATTTTAACCAAAAAAAATTTTAAACGATCAATGTCCAATAGTGACATGAAATGATACAAACAATCAAACCACAAATTTAATATTATATTAGAAAAAGATGTTGAGTAATTTTTTGATATTATAATAATGACAAGTTTTCCCGCGTGTCCGGAGCGATTGATATTTTTACCTGACTGTGAGACTGAAAGCACCCTATTTTTTTTTTATTTTTCTTTCTACAGTAATCTGATAGTCATAATGTTGCGAATTACAGTCGTGCTTCCTCCCGAGTGCAACGCGAAACGATTGCTCTACGTGTAGCGCGTTAACGTTCGCAGTCAGCCACGTAACTTACATGGTCGGTACGGCTTTTGACCCGTGAGAAAATCTGCGAAAGAGAAAGAGTTTCCGATCAACTCGAAAGGTCGTACGTGCAACAATAGTTTCGCCCTGCCCGGATCTCTTTCTCTGTCTGCGCGAGCGATCGATCGCGGCTGCACCCATTTCAGTAAAAGTTAAGACGCTGATGTATTGCACCGGAGAGGGTGGCCGCGATCACGATAGGCGTTGTCCGCGAATTTGCACGCGCGTCTGAAAGTAGGCTGCGCTGGCATCAGATCCGAAGGAACGTCGGTCGACCCGAGCAGAATAAACGTCTAATTTGTATGCGTTGCGACACCAAGTTACGCGAATAAGTAGAGGTTATTATCGCGGACGTGTCTACGATCTTTCACGGAGGCTACTCTCGGACGCGATGCTGCTGTGAATGACAGTCGAATTTCACGAAAGCTGTCTAAATTTCTACGGCGGATCGTCGATTTAACACAATTTCTTTAAATTTCATTCGATCGCAGCTTGTATGAAAAAAGAATGGTTTGAATAAGCCTATGGTTAGTTGGGCAAAATTGAACGTTATAATTTAGCAGATTTATTAGTCCAGCAAAGAAATTATGTGAGAAAGCACATGTTAAACATTGTTAAGTTGTTACACTGAAAAAAGAAAAATATAAAAAATAGTAAATATTTATTTGGTGGATATTAAGGACATATATATTTACTTAAATTTGAATTATTTTATTTAAACAGAATAAACAATTGCTCCGATGAAAAACTAAGGTTTTCTTAAAGTTTTAAGAAAATATATATTTTTTTTATTTGACAAATATTTTATGTTAGTATAAGTAAATATGTCGTTTAGTACCCACCAAATAAATATTTATTATTTTTTAGATACTTTTTCTCTAAGTGTAGAACTTCTAGAGTAAATTATGTTAATATTATCTTAGTAACAGCAACGAATCATCTTATATTTTAAGCTAACAACTTTATTAATTTTACGAAATGCATATATGTGGATGTTTGCGTTTATAATATCAAATGACATTTAATTGGCTTTTCACTATTTGAATGGCTGCAGAGAGTAAATATTCCCGACATTACAATGAGAATTGTTGCTTTAGTTAATTTATTATTTAGTTAATTTGAATTATTGCAGCAACTAATTATTTAGTTATAATGAAATTTCTTAATGTATCAAATTTCATTTAGTATAACAAATAAAATAATTAGTTGTTGCATATACTGAGAGGAAAAATGTCTAAAAAATAATAAATATTTATTTGATGGATACTCTAACAGCATATTTACTTAAATCTAGATTCTTTTACTTAAATAGAATAAACAATTGCTTTCATGAAAGGTTTCCTTAAGATTTTAAGTAAATGTATTTTCTTATATGGAAAATTTTTCTATTGGTATAAGTAAAAATATGTCATTAGTATTTACCGAATAAATATTTGCTAGTTCTTCGTTATTTTTTCTTTAAGTGTACCGAGCTATATTTCCTGTTGGTTGTGTTGGAGAATCGTCTCTTTGCTGTACTAACAAATCCGTCGTGCTGTAATATCAAACTGTATCAGATGCAACCACAAATCTTACGTAGCTACGCGATTAATTACTGTAGCGTAGTAAATTGATCCGTATAACTACCGCTATAAATTCGCCAGGCCAGCGAGATTTTCAGTTGTGACAGTAAATCTTTTCTTCCCGCGCACCGAAACTTGCGCGCGACTCAAAAACGGGCTCAAGATTTCGCTCGTTCTACTCGATGCTTCGCTTCGGTGAACTAGATATCTAGTCGCTGGAATTATTGATATTCGCACCGCGACTCGATTACGCGCGATTACTCGTGCCGCGAGACGTGTTTGAAAGTGATTTCATAACGCTTAGCAGCAGCGCAAGTCGCTGACTGGAATTCATTTTCGTCTATGGTGCCTGTGCTGGGATTCTGTAACTCGTTTTTGGAGTTAACGACAGTTTCGTTATCGTTGCGCAGTTTTTACCGTAGTATACTGTAAAAAAGCTGCGCAACGATAATGAAATTGTCGTTAACTCCAATAACAGAGTTCTAACAGATCCAATAACGAATTTTAACAATAACAGAATCTTAGCACTGTGGTTTTCCAGTTTTAGGAACAGAAGCCCGCAGAGAGACATACTCTCCTCGCCTCGCAAACATCCGCGGTTTCGATTATTAACGCAACCGGAGAAAGCTATTCTCCACTGCGAATTTAATTGTGGAGGTAATTTCCCCGTCGGTCGGTCGGTCGGTCGAGAGAGAGAGAGAGAGAGAGAGAGAGAGAGAGAGAGAGAGAGAGAGA
>NW_022639457.1:8318-63504 GCF_010583005.1 Odontomachus brunneus
AGAGAGAGAGAGAGAGAGAGAGAGAGAGAGAGAGAGAGAGAGAAAGAGAGAGACACAGAGTGTCGTGGGAGAGAACGCGGGTGCACTCGGCACAGAAATTACTCGTTTGCAATCGCGATGCTTTCTGCGCGACGATTCCACTCGTTAGACTACTATTACGCATCGTTTAATTCGCGTAACGTCGACGGATGGAAGTTAATTTGTGTTTTTTGAATAGCGTGCCCGCGTTATTCGATTATGTAAGGCTCGAGTGGTATCTATTCCGCCTATCGTTAAAATTGAATAGTATCTGCGCGCGTGTTTTTCGCAAAATCCAGCACGAAAATTTTCGCGCTGTTGATACAACGAGATTGCGTTTCAAATGGGATTTAATTAATTAATACGATTTGCACTAAATTCTCTAAGGTAGATCAGTATATTGAAATTTGCTGAAACTTGCCAGGCTTAGTGATTCAGTTGTAAGAGTATCGTTATATAAGTAGATTACTATTTAATAAGTAAATATAGTAAATATAATATTACTTATAAATATATTATGTAATGTATTATTCATTAGTTGTACGTTATAATCAGTTATAGTAAGTTATAATTTCGCCGAAAAGCTCAGTTAATAGTAACTATTTTCACAGTCAGAGGAAAAATAATTGGAAAAATATTTATTTGGTGAGTATTAATAAAATATTTACTAACGATTAAACATTTTATAAAATATTTTATTTCTTAGATATTTTTTCTTTCAGTGCATTATTTATGTACTTTGTGAACACAGACATTGTTATTGCACACAAGACACATGAAAGCCGATAATTCCATCACACACACAGAAAATTGGATAGCGTATAACGAATTTGTATATTACAGATTTTGCGACGAAATTTTACTTCCATTGATCAAAATCAGTGAGACGTAAGATGGAGCAGTGTAAGTGGGAGTGTTTCCATTGAAAGTCAGTGAATACTCACTGATTATCAAAATGGTCCTTTTAGTAATTCAATTAGAACACTCTTACTGATTCACTTTAAGGGAGAAGATTCCTTAAAGACGGTTTTACGAATTATTCGGCTAGACCGGATTCGATCTGGCCCGTTAATTCGTAAAATCGTCTTTGAGGAATTCCTAGACGATCCGTCGTGCTCCAGAAGTTGCGCGGAGGATAGTCACCGCGCTTGGAAAAGATTTGCCCTGACCTACTTCCGGTCAAGTTCATTGCTCATCCGCCACGGGAGCTCGCTCGCGCGCGTTGCGACGCGTGCTCTTTTCACGTTTCTCTTTCGCGCACGATTTTTCTGTCTTTCTTCGTCCTACATTTTTCCGAGTATTTTTATTGAAGGCACTTTATAAAAATAAAGTGCCTTATAAATAAATACTAGTCTTATAAAATAAAAATAACATTCGAGGAATCTCGACTCGAATTGAGCAAATTCAATTTTACGATTGTTACAGGTGTATATAGACTAACTGCCCGAATTCCTTTAGTAAAAGTTTCGTGTTATTTCGATCTTTTATTTACGTATAGTTTTCAGCCTACACAAAAAAATTTCAGTCAGGATACTGAATGGGACTGGACAAAAAATTCGCCGACGAGAAATAATATCCTTGTTACTGTGACCGAAATTATTTGTCTGAACATTCGGCTGCATCAAAATTTTACTGACATAAGTAAGAGCAATTGGCTAAATACACACAAAAAAATCTCAATTCGCGCAACCGAATAGGAACCAACTAAAAATTAAGTGATCAGAAGCGATATCTCTGTTATGAAAACTAATATTTCCGTTGTCGCAACCGGAAATATTTGTCTGAACATTCAACGACGTTAGAACTCGGTTGAGATAATTGAGAACAATTGACTATACAGAAGCCTCATAAAGGAACTTTTTTGTTTCTACAGCCGAATTTTCGTCTGATCTCTGAGCAATCAAAAATTCGGTAACCAACGGAAATGTTTTTTCCGTGTATAGAACCTCCGACAGGAATCTCTGTTTGCTCCTACAACCGAGTTTTTCATCTGGTTCCCGAGTAACAGGAAATTCAGTTAAACTAACGGGGTTGTTTTTCCCGTACGTATACTCGGTATACTCGGTCGCAAAACGGTTTGCACACTTTTCATCGAATGAAATTGCAGCGCTTCAAGTTGTCACAATTGCGAGTTATTGCTGACGTGCATTCAACACACAGAGAGTCTCATTACTTTAATTTATAACATATATAAATTAATTCAAAATAACGTTCTCTTACTTAACAAAAAAAAATATATATATATAAATTTTTTTTCTTTCCAAATTTATTGTCACACTCTGTATTGTCGTCTCGGCTCCTGTCATAATCGATTATTGCGCATGTACATCAAACAGTGGTTCTTAATCGTGACATCTTCAAGCACTGCGACTTCATTTAATCAAAAGTGTGCAAACCGTTCTGTGCGACCTAACATACATTGTTCACGATCCTCGATTGGCAGCACAATTGATTGCAGATTCACGTGTACGGTCAACCGTTATTCGGTTGTCTTGATCGATATTTCTTGTTGCATAAAGTAAGTACAGGTTGACAAATGATCCAAGACTCACGAATGCTGAGTATTATTTGTCAAATAATAACGGATTACGAGTACCGATTTGAATTTCGACTCGAAATCTTCCTTTATTTTCGGCGAGCTCGTCAAATGTTAATACAAATTGAACAATCAGATATAATAAATAATTAAACGCACCTGGTCATATGTATCCAGCATCCTGGCTCCCAGCTGCTTCGTCGTGGCACTGACATTGACCCTGATACTCGCGCGAAACGCGACTCAGTCGAGAAAACGTGTGTTAACGAACGCGACATCGAAGGCAAGACGATTAAGCGTTTTTAAGACCGACAGTGAGTGCTGTTACACACGTCCTGTGTATATCAAACATGCGGAGATGCGCGTGCGAATGAACGCGAATACTCATTAAATATTTCACGAGACGGCGAAATATCGCAGTTACCCGGCGGAATGTGTGTAGAGAACGCGCCGACACACGTACCACGTGTTGCGATGTATGCGTCGCTCGCTACCTCGAGACACAATGACTCGGTTATGAAAGAGTCCATGACGTACGAGAGTATCAAAACAATCGGCAAGAAGGGCAGTCACCTGCCGCCAACCGTTAACATCGTCATTGTTTACGAGCGAATAATGTCTCTATTCGACGGACATTGTCAAACGAACTTGTCTCACTTGTGTTCAAAGAATTACCGTTACCAAAGGACTATGGCAATTAGTATCATGTGAGATCCCTTGCTGAACATTTCGAGGGGCATCATCGTGGCAATGAGGCTGTCGCATTTATTGACTCGTAACATCATAGAAATGGTACGTAATAGTAAGGAACTGGAATGATTGGATTCACAGGAAGGTTTGGTTAGTTGGAGGGAAAGTGTGGGATAGATTGCAAACAAGTCACAACTCCTAACAGTAGGCCGGTACGGAGTGAATTATTTGGTCGTCATTTTGGAACCAACGATGCGTTTAGCACGCAAACGGCTATTATCCCAATAATCTAGACCCCTTTAGGATCATTTTGCACCATGTTTCAGCCCGATCCTATAGGGTTTTACAAAAATTTTCCAAATTGCCATAGTCCTTTTTTACCAATTGAAATTTTTAACTGTTACACAGCATTATTGTTATGATTTTTGTCGCTGCAGTTCTTTCTTTTCGTTCCCCTCGAGTCTCCGGATCCTGTCGAGTTTTCTAACGCCAAAAATGATAATAAAAAATAATATAAAGTGAGAAAATTTGTTGTTTCACACACGGAAAAAAAGATTTGGTTGAATTAACCAAATAGACGAATAAGTGGGATTAAGGCCCAATCTACAATAGATGGAGTAAGGAGTAGGAGTAGAAGTAAGACGAAGTGGAAATAATTTACTTCGCTTACTCTTTTAATAAAAGTTTGTCCATCTACATCACATGCACTGTTAAATATTGGAGGGTCAAATTTAAACCAATTTCTTGAGTTGAGTAATATTTAGTTATTTTTAACTATCATGTGTGTCAAAATTTACTATTTTAACACATGTGTTTAAAAAAACAACCACATCTAATCAACCCATTTAAAACAATATTAAATCATTTTTTACTAAAACAAAGATAGATATTAACGTGCACATAATAAAAAATATACTAAATTTTAGTCAAATTTAATACATTTCTTAAGTTAAATTAAAGAGTTAAAGAGCTGGAATAAGGAGCTGGAGTAAGGGAGTAAGCGAAATAAATTATTTCCATTTCGTCTTACTCCTACTCCTACTCCTTACTCCATCTATTGTAGATCGGGTCTAATGGTTAAGTGCACTGGAAAAAAGATTTGGTTGAATTAACCAAATATCTGGTCGAATATGAACGATCCAGAAATTCCGATTGAAGTAACCCGAATTCTGTTTAAGTCAACCAAAAATCTTATTAACTTGAAGAGAATCCGGGTTACTTCAATCGGAATTTCTGGATCGTTCATATTCGACCAGATATTTGGTTATTTCAACCAAATCTTTTTTCCAGCGCACTTAACCATTAGGCCCGATCTACAATAGATGGAGTAAGGAGTAGAAATAAGACGAAATGGAAATAATTTATTTCGCTTACTCCAGCTCTTACTACTTAATTCAGGCTTACTCCACACTGTTAAATCCGTAGTGTCAAATTATACTCAATTTGAGTTATTTTTAACCAATCCTATAAGTCGCCACTGCTCCTACTAAATATGTCGTTAAGTTAACTAATGTAATGGAGTTAAATAATTTAACTTAAGAAATGTATTAAATTTGACTAAAATTTAGTTTATTTTTTATTATGTGCACGTTAATGTAATCTTTGTTTTAGTAAAAAATGATTTAATATTGTTTTAAATGGGTTGATTAGATGTGGTTGTTTTTTTAAACACATGTGTTAAAATAGTAAATTTTGACACACATGATAGTTAAAAATAACTAAATATTACTCAACTTAAGAAATTGGTTTAAATTTGACTCTCCAATATTTAACAGTGCATGTGATGTAGATGGGCAAACTTTTATTAAGGGAGTAAGCGAAATAAATTATTTCCACTTCGTCTTACTCCTACTCCTTACTCCATCTATTGTAGATCGGGCCTTAATCCCACTTATTCGTCTACGTTCCTTATTTAACACTCGCGCGATTATTTCATCCTGCCACGTGTATTAATCGCGTGTCTTTACACACTTGGCCCTGTTCACGGTGCGCGGTGACATTTCTCATTGCCGATGTCTCGCCCGTACATTCAATGCGTGCGAAATTAATAATTCGCGTCTAATTATTCGCGGAGCGTGCACGGATAAAACGTGGCCGGCTTTGACCGGAACGATTTAACGACGTCACGCTCCCGCGATTCGATAATGTCGTTTGATGACGAGACTTTTCTTCCCGTTCCACGGAAAAGCATTCTGATTTTCGGCGTTCGCGGTCGTTAGTGCTCGTCCTTGGGAGCTGTCGGCGTGATTTGCGCAATGAGAGACGAACGCAATCAAATCATCGCGAATTGAGCCGCCAGAACAATCAGTCGTTGCGACGAAAGGCCGGACGAGGGGAAAGGACGCTTGCGGGCACGATTGGAAGGGACGGTGATACGCGCGGCGGATTATTAAGATAATTACACAGAGATGAGGAGACCGGCCATGAGATAGGAATGCATTTTACTTTACGGGCGGGTCGCTTTCTCTCGCGGCGATACTCCAAAGGTACGAGACGACGACGCGACGGGAATAAAACCCCCATTGTTCCCCCCGTCAATTAGCCCCGCTCGTGACGGCGATCTCGCTTTTCCTGACGATTCCCCCCGCCCGAGAGAAATTCACGTAATACCGTGTCCTTCGCGAAAAAGCCTATGACGAATACGCGCGCGGCGCGAGTCTCTCGCGCAGACCGAAGTTTATTTTTGCAAATCGCCACAGTGAAAGGAAAAGATACCAAAGTGGAGGTGTGGAAGTGTGTATACGGCGGCTGCAATATGCAACTCGTATGCTTCATGCTATCTTGAGTTGCTAGCTATTATCTTTGCCAGCTTTGTTCAAACAGCTTGATCGTTGCTTGCGACGCAACAGAAATATTTATATTATCAATCATAATTGAGTGTAAGATGAAAAATTTGACGATTAGGAATTATAAAAACGATATGGAATATATAAAAGAGAATAATTGTAATATCTGTGCGCGGATATATTATATCGACTAATGTATAATTATTGAACGTTGATCCTTCCTTGATTTTTTTTCGACTTTTTTCTGGTAATAAGAGACACGACATAAACAACTCATTAACTGACTACCAGTTTTACTTTCACAGCTAACATTCTTCACCAATATGAATACTTTCTACAGCGGAAAGATCTTATGTTTGATTTTATGTTTTCTCCAGTCGGTTCGTAGCCCAAAATCGCGTGCAACAACGACTATGCAATAAACGATACTATTCTTTTGAGATATGGAAAAAATTATTTTCTATATGGAAAAAAATCTCAGTTTATACAGTTAGACAGGGAAAATTTGCATTAGACCAGATGAAAATTTGCCGATGTGAAATGATGTTCTTTAGAGTTCTCCAAGTCAGAGTTAAGACATTGCCTCCAATTTGTAGGGAGGAATTGAGTGAGTGACAGCGTGCTTATTCATAATTTCAGTTTTAGAGCTCCTGCCTGAAGTTTCTCTGCCACTCCCGTCATTCCTAAAAATGGCGAACAGGACTAATCAGGAATCATCATGCTTTGTCCTAACTTTGATTAGAGGAATCCTAACATCTCTGTTACACACTGCAAGCCGGTAACATTTGTCTATGAACATTCTGTATTGAAACTCGGCTGAGATAACTAAGAACAATTGACTGAGAATAGAAACCTTCTGTATGGATTTCTCTGTCTCTACGACCGAGTTCTTCATCTGGTCTCCATCCTTACCGGGCAATGGACAATCCGATTACACCGACGGAATTGCTGTTTTCTTCATGCATCTCGTAAAACACCTAATGAAAATCTACTCGTCAGATTATGAAGGTAGCTCCTTACACCGCAGCCATTGTATTTCCGATTGTTCTACGCGGGACATCGAAAAATGTATCCAACGGCCGTGGGGCCGTGCGAATGCTGAAGAGGTGCAATCATCAGCAGCACCCCGTGTATCCGGGCATTGAATTCGACGATTCGCCTCGTCTTTTCGCGGAATCGCGTCCTCTTCCACAATCCACCTCGTCCTGATTTCGCGTAACACAGACATTAGAACGAAGGACACCGATGCTCTCTCCCCTCGCCCCGGAATACCGTGTCTTTTCATCGTACTATGAAGACGATCAATGAGGCGAATTCCTTATCACTCGCAACGACTCGACGATTCTGATGACACGCGAGGTGCTGATAAATCTACAGTTATTAACGTCGAGTCCGGAGTAACAATCGCAGACAGACAAGCCCGGCGATAAAATAATGACATGGCGGTTGAATCCCCAATTGTGTTCTCGCGAAGACGAGCTTGAACGGGACAGTTCGAAGTTGCCAGGCACCGGGAAATCGATGCTTGCGGGGAATTGCGAAAGTTCCGCGGAGTCAGGCGGTATTTCCTCCGCCAGGCCGGCTTCCATTTAGAAGCGGCGAAATATCGTCGGATGCAACATCCTGAAGCCGTGGCTGCGTCACAACGCGAGAGACGCGAAAGACAGCGATACGTTCCAGGCACGGGCGGCCTGGATCCGCATTTCCTAATCCCGGCGCGCCATACAGCCCCTTTCGTTCGCTCGTTCGTTCCTTCCTGCGGACGAGAAGATATCGTGGCGGCGCATATTTCCGTAAAAGTCGACGAACTGACCGACCCGCGATCCCTATCAGAAGTTGCATAAGCAACGGGTAACACGCGCGCACACACCTCTGAGCGGCCTCTCACTTCTCTCGCTCGCTAAGCCAACAGCACCGCCAATTCCCGCGCCAGCCCCGATGCGGGCCGCATTTTCTGCAAGAACTAATCTCGGACTATCATGCGCGACGGATTCGTCATTCGGAATGCTGAGCGTAATTCGTCACGTTGTGTAATTTGCCCGTGTAATCTCGGGACTTACAATCGAAAGAATCATATAGAGAGAACCAAATTTCGAAGGTTTTTATTTAATTTCGGCACGCGATTTTTCTTGAGAGATTTTGGATTCTGCGGTTGAGTGCAGAATTGAGTCAGATCAGTAATCGACGTAGAAATTTCGACTTCGGAAACTCGTGTTTCAGGTCGGACTCGCGCAAATAGTTCCACGATAACTACCTAAGATCAATTATTTTCCGATCGTGTTGCGCGACACGCGTCGCTCTAATTCTTGCCCGTGTTGCGATCCGGTGACAACGTGTCGCGTTTGAAACCCGAAGCGCGTCGAGCGCGCCGAACATCGCTAGTGTAACGTGTCGATCGAAGCGAACGGAGCAACGAATGTAGAGAAGTCGCGATAGAATATTATATATGCGTTGTAAGAAAAGTTCTTTTCCTTAAATTAAGAAAAGTTCTTTTCCTCAATTTGTCTCGACCGTAACTGCGGTGCGACAAAATTTGCGCAACATTGAAATTTGGTTCTTAGCCAATTTCTTTTTAGGCCACTTGTGCGATTTCCAACCCCACATATGTACACGTAAGGTCTGAAGTTGCATGAAATCCTCTTTAGCAAATTTGAAAATAATAATTTGGCTCAATCACAATTACGGTGCAACCATCCTGAGACCTGGTTCTTTCTGCCTGATTTTTCCTCAGGGTGGTTATCGTATGATTTCCAATCCAACACATATACGAGTAAGATCGAAAGTTACACGAAATCCTAGCAAATTTAAAAAAGACAATTTGATTCAATCATGATTGCGGTGCAACAAAATTTGCGCAACCCTGAGACCTGGTCGTTTCTGTCTGATTTTTCTTTATGGTAGTTACTGTACAATTTTCAACTCCACGCGTGTACAAGCAAAGTCGAAAGTCACACGAAGCCCTAGCAAACAAATGTTAAGGCATACTATATGACTGGCCGCCTGGTGTACATCGACACCATGGGACCGATCGAAGGAGAGGCTTTCTCCTGGATCACGGTTCGCCGCCGCGGTACCCAGGCTCCGGCCAGCCCGAGCTCTCTTCGTCATCCTCTGGAGGGGATATCTATATAGCCTGTCCATTCTGGGAGAGCCCCTTCAAACCGCTTGTGTTCCTAAGACCGCACGTGTACCGTCAACCGTGTATTGTCAACGAAACGCCGCGCGCCTCACCGCACACGTTGACGTTTCCGCCGGTGCGAGCCGATCGACCACAGTTACGAAAACGGAGAGTCGCGATTCTCTCCGATTAAAAAATACGACTACGGCGGAAGGACATGTGCCAGTGGTGCGATGTGAACGAGTGCAACGTACGCGATCGGTAAAACGGAGCAGTATCGTCGTAGGGTGTCGAAAAAAGACGAAAATAGAAGAAGAGGGAGGAAGGGCGGACAGACAGAGGAGAGATAGAGACCGAGAAGCAGGACGGGTAGGTCGACTTGGTGGTGCTGCGGTGACCCGGTGAAGGCACAACCACCCTGCGCAATGGTGAGTTCGTAGTTGTAATTGTGGGATTGTGATAGGCCGGGTGTAAAAGTAAAGTTTGCTCGAGGCCCTTGTCGCGAATTCATCAAGATTCTATAAATTACACGCCGTTTTATATTGTTTGCTAATCACAAATGATAAGATATTTAAATAACTGGAACGATTATTTTTACTGTGCTTCTCTATTACTTGCTCTATCTTGGCAAAATAATTTCAAAGTTGGTGGGTAATAATTTGGCGATTTTAGTATCTAGAAGCGGAGGAAATTTTTAAATAACTGTGAAATACATAATAAAGAGAATTTGACAATAATTTAATTTAAAGCAACGATCGTAATAGTGTAATATTTTCTGACCCACAAGACAAAACAGACTAAACGCGTCAGTAATTTCTTTTTATTTCACCGAAGTAGAAAGAAAGAAGCACTTTGATGCTCATTGAATTCACATACAAACGACTGCGCCATTTCGTACGGGAAATCGACAGGAAGAAATCGCATGCCGCATGAATTTGCGTGTAAGGCTCGTTCATTCCCCGCTGTCCATTAACAAAACGTGTATACAACTAACGGTAGAAAGTTTCGTGTTGAAGCACGGCCTCGTTAAGAAACGAAATGCACAACTGCAAAGAGTCCCGGCTGCGCTCTATTGTTGTCGCTTATGATAAATGCATATGTTGCATACACAATGCACTAATTAGCGTCCTTTGTTACTCGTTTATTCAATCTAAATGATTTAAACAAACTTCGATATCAGAGAAACAAACAATGCAAACGGTCTTATCTAGAGTCGCGCACGTTCTTTCCTCAAACGATTTCATCATTCTCTCTCGAGGAGAAGCTTAAACGAAAACAAGACTTTAATATCTTACTTTTGAACTGTGGCAACTTGAGTTACAGTTCCACAAACATATTCAACGACGCGCTACTTATCGATCTTGACGAATCCGCACAAAATTTCTTTCGGTACACGAAAGCGACCTTGAACGTTCAAAAAAACACGGACGATTATATCTCGAGCGACGAGATTATTGTAAAATAGACCAGTGTGTCGATGTGTCTTTCGTATTACTACGCTTTCTAACTCATACCCTCTTTATGTTAAAGCTGTAAAATTTCACAGCGCATAATTTACGATTACAGCTTAGGAAATATCACTCGATATGCATTCAACAGCGCGCGATAGTTTGCGCCCCCGAGACATCTTTCCATATGCGTGTCTCATAAAACATTTCGCTTAGGATAACGTTAATCAAACGTTTCGCTCGGTGTACGCTGAAGCCGAAGTAACTTTTTCCGTGTATTTTCCCGATTTTCTCATCGCACGCGCACTGAGAGAAGAAAACGTTCGATACTTGTAACTATAATCGTATGTTCAAATAATTACAGTCAGTAGAACTATCTTTATAATAAACGTTACTGTAATGTCAATAACAATATTATATGCATTGAAAAAAAAATATTTGGAAAAAATTTATCTGTGGAATATAAAGTTCATTCGCAGAAATGGACTTTATTTCACAGAGAGGAACTTATATCCCACAAATGAATTTCCAATATTTCTTCTCAGTCACTACAGCTATTTTTGTTTCTTATTAGAACAATAAAAGCATTTAGTCAGCTCCAAGACTGACTAGAGATTTCATGAGAGATCAACAAATCAATTTCTTTTCTCTCAGTGCAGCGTTCATCGTGACTGTTTAATCCCTGTCGAAGTTCTTATGCTCAATCGCGAATTTCACCGAAGAATGGCATCGTGAAGTATGCACCGGTAAAATCGCATATAACCGCGTCGCAAGGATGTACCTGAAAGTTTCATCAGATTTTAACGAGTGAGTTTCCAAGCGAACTGGACATGAAGCGAGCGCCCATTATGCTAAACCGTGCCCGATTTAAAGACGTTCAAGAAGGAGAGACGGTCGGCGACCTCTCGACAGTCGCGACATAAGTAAGGAAGGAACGAGGAGCTGTTCACACACTGACCGCATTTCCTCCCCGTTGGGCGCCGGCGAATAAATCTACAACTTTTGCCTATTATTGAATTCTTGGCGAAAGGCGCAGTCGAAAGCCCGGGCGAAGGCGGATTTGACCGTTCCTTTCCCCCGGTTGGGTTTCAGACACAGTAGTCTATGGTCGAATTCGAATTCGATCTTGCTCGATCACTCGTCCCACTCGCTTTAAACGCCAGTGTGACAAAGCCCGCGAAAAGAAAGAGGACTCTCTCTTGAGTCGGAAGGTCAGCCGTAGGCGGAAGTTCCTCCGACGAAAATCCGAGCTAAGTGGCACGTAACTCGCGAGAAAAGAAAGAAAGGAATTCTTGCCTGCGGCTTACTTGATACTCTCATCGCGTGACGCTCTCGTGGGCGAAATGAGGAAAATTTTACGATCTCTAATTACACTTTACCGTGACGTACTTGTGCGTCACGCTGTTGATAATCCAATGCACGTGATTCGCGAATAAAGGAAGAGATCGTCTTGAGGAAAGCGTGTGCACTCGGTATATTAAGTTCTTATATAACAATAATAAAATACCAGAAAATATACATGTCTGTTGAGAGCAAACTTTTCGTTAAAGACTGCCTTTAGAAAACTTCTCCGGGACCAACTGTTTTGTCGAAGCAACGAGAAATATGGTTGGCACCGCAAATGATTAGTTTGTGGTGGCGTTAAACATTTCTTCTCTCTTTCTTATCTGTCATGTTACGACCGCAAATCGTAAAATCTTGATTTCAGCTCGCGCACACACGGCGTGCGAACGGCGCGCACAATAGCGACTAATTCCGCGATTGTTTGCCGCCGCGCGGATCTTACGATCGCATCCTGAATCACCGTCGTTCAGGTGCATTCCACTCAAGGATAACGATTTCGTAACGACACGCGATGTCATTGTCCGCGTGCTCGCACGGCGCGCATCGAGAGCGACGATAACGCACCCAGTGAAATTTATCCGATGCAAATAGGGGCAATCTATTCTGTCGCTTGTGCAGAAATACTCCCTCTCTATTTTCTCCGATGTAATATTGAAACAAGCCGAATACAAAGGAATCAAGAATCAATATTCAGCATCATTAGGAAGAATATAATTTGATATTCGTGATATCCATAGCGAAATCATTACAAGTAGGAAAACTATTTCTGCATACTGAGAGAACAAATATCTATATGTGTTAAAAGATATTTATTTGGTAAGTACTGAGAACATATGTTTACTTAAATCTGAATTCTTTCACTCAAATAGAATGAACAATTGCTTTCCAATTTGCAATGGAGAGTTGAGGTTTCAACAAAATGTATATTCTCTTATTTGAAACGTATTTTATATTGATATAGATAATTATATTATTAGTATCAAGAAATATTTTTTATTTCTTGATTGCAAATTGAAATATCTTTTTTCAAATATCTTTTTTCGCAGTCTAATAAGTGCTAAATTATAGTACTAAAAGTAACAACTTTGTATAAGTAACGTCACTGCTGCATCTTGTTAGAAAATACATCACACACGGTTGCGCCGAAAATTATGATAATTTTTGCAAGATTTTTTCTCAGCGATTACGCGTCTGTATTCACGTGCAAACAGATAGAGATATTTCTTCTTCACAGGTAGGAACTTCGTGGTGTGCGAGTCACGCATCGTATCGCATCGTAATCCCGTTAACGTTGCTCGCATGCTTTCAAGTTTGTTGAGCCCTGGCTGAGAGTCTCCCTAATGTTTATATTTCCTTTTACTCGGGAACGACTCATTTCGAGTCAAATCTAAAGTCGGAGAACCACTGTTGAAGCCAGTCTCGGCGTGACGGCCTCAGGTGGGAACCAAAAAGTTCGAAGGCGAAAGTAAAGGTGGAGCACCACGAAGAAAGTTAGCGACGAGAAGTGGCACGCCGATGAGGCGCGTTAACCACCCGACTGGATCGAGTATGTGAAACCTGTCGATGATCTTCCGGTGACAAGGGACGTCAACTAATAAACTGCCACTGCGCACACACCTGACCATTCGATGGCTCGGCTATTCAAGCCGGAATTCAATTTTTACGTTCGTTTCGCTGCAGTTACAGTCGTTCTCGAGGCAACTAACAAAGCGCAGTGGTAACAATACGCATACAAAGTTATTCATCATTGATACTGCACTTATTAGAAAAACGACACACACACAGAAATGATTTCATTATGCATAGTCACATAGTTACAAATATCAAACACTATTTTTCCATATTTGCACTGTTCACTTTGGATTCCTTTTTACTTTGGAATCTGGTTTTTGAACTTTTTGTAACACCAAAAGATTTACTATCCCGTTAATGAAGAATAAAAAATAGAAATATAAGAATAAAAAGAAAAATACATTTTAAATCGTTTGAAATGTCGTTGAATTGAAATATCGCTGGAAACTCCTGTGTTTCTGATTTAAATTCTGATGAATAGATTATTTTGAATGAAAGTTTTGTCGAGAGAATAAATCGGATTGCTTGATTGAAATTATTTAAAAAGTGCCACCTACTAGTGACGTGTACTTCACTCCATGGACATGTGTATTCGAGTCGTGACATTGTTGAGTCTCATTACAATTTCTACGCGCTATTGTTCTTTCGCTGCATCGTGCACAACAGCTACGGCGGTTTTATCCGATGGAGATCCGCAATGTATGCGAGACAACGCACAATAAGCGACAAGAGCGATTGTTTTCATTGGGAAAACCGATACTGAGGATATCCGGGTATTCCATTTTCTACGGTTGAACAATCGCTCGCGTTTTATGCGAACAGTCGCGAAGATAATTTCATATATTTATCTCTGACGTAAGAAATGTAGAGTTCTCGTCGAAAGGTTCGTCCAATGCGAACGCGAACGCAAGTAACCGACAATGCGTGCTTAGTGTTTTGCGTTAGCGCATAATGGCGAGCTCTTTGGGTAATTTTTAAACAAGAAATATAGGTCGGCGCAAAAGATCTGTCATTTTTTCATTAAATTTTCGTAGGGAGTTTGAGTACTAAAAGAAAAATAAAAGAAAAATAGAAAGTCTCCGTTGGGTGTCTAAAAAAATATCGAACTGATGTTCATATTTGCTAAAATTATTGATCCTCCGAAATTGGATGATTTCATGTTCTGTTTCATTGAACAAATATGACAAACTTCACGTTATTAATTCCAATATTGAAATATCGAGCATAAAATTAGGCCATATCGATTCCTCAGCAAAATTTATCCTGTTCTCAGTTCTATGATCGAGCCATTTCAATTAAGAAGGTCTTTTGGAAATAGACCAGCACGGTGTAATTGCACGGTATAAAGTGAAAGATGCTTTTATCGAGCTGTACTGTTGTGTAGTTTCACTTAATTGTAAACGATGTTGCACTCAAAGTTAATTGATCGATAATATTTTTCTCACGCGACAATTAAGCACAGAGCATAATTGCAAACGTTTTCCAGTAAGTCACGACTCACAGTCGGAGATGCTATCGCTCGAAATACGCCACTGTTTCTGCGAGTTCGCGTGTAGAGGCTATTCAGAAGAAACTCGATCGAAACTCGTATCGTTCGCCAGTGCTTTTCTATTCGAGGCGACCGACACCCTCTCGAAATCTAAGAAACGAAAGCGAGCGAACGAGCGAGCGAGCGACTGCAGGATAGTGCAAACGCGTAAGTGGAGCGTGAAATTCCGAAGGCCGCGGACATGACATTTTTGCATACGGTACTTCGATCGGATTACGCACATTCGAGTATAAGTTACCATATGTTGCTTCCAGGTCCGAATAATATTTGAATAGAAATAACTATTTGTACAGAGTAATGTAAAATCCACTTCATTACATACTAGAGTTTCTCTAGTAGTTGGTTAGATTGTATTAGGTTAAGTCAGCTCAGATGAAGTCATGTTTGATCAGTACAAACTAGGTTATCATAAACGTCCAAATGGTCTTGATCAATCTTTTGCTTTTAATCACTTGAATTTCCCAAAATTTTCAGTGGTTGGTTAAGTTAGGTTGCGTTAAGTCAGCTTAGGTTGAGTCAAGTCAAATTAGTTCAAGTCAGATTAGATTTTCATAAACGTTCCACTGATCAATCCTTTGCTTTTGATTATTCAGTGCTCCAAATTTTTTAGCGATTGGTTAAGTCGCGTTAAGTCAGCTTAGATGAAATCATGTTGGATCAATTTAGGTTATCATAAACGTCTCAATAATCTTGATTAGAACCTCCTGATTTTGATTAAAAACTTCCAAATTTTTTGATAATGTTTGCACGTTTTCTCATGATCGCTTGCCTATCATTGACAGATTTTAAATTTGAAGATCTCCCTTGCACGATGTCCCCGTCTCATCGTACAGACGCGCAAGTACACCACAAATTGGATTCGCGAGGGGACTGTAATTCAATGCTTAATGGGTTAACATTTCGCCACGGGGTCGAATGAGTCGGAGCGCATCCAAAATATAGGTTTTGCCGCGCGGGACGTAGAGAATAACGCCAACGAGACCGCGCCTTTACCAGCGGCTCCGGTTTGCTTCCTCGCTTCCTCGAGAGAAAGGTGCTCATGCGACCTCCTTTTTCACACCGTCCTGGACGCCATGCGCGAACGATTGATAATTGCACGTGTTACTGGTGGAATTGGCCGCGTGGTGTTATGAGCGGGGCTCAACGAGACCGAGCGAAATATCGCCTGATACTTTATGCGTTCCTCCCGCGAAGAGAAAGTCATTTCTTTCGTAGACGCGACGAACGCACGGCGATCAGATTGTCCCGATCGTACAACCGCAACCGCAGCACGTGGGAAATCATCGGCAACGACCGAAAGCGGAATCGAGTATGGAGACATTGTTATATGGATATAGATAGCAAAGACAGAACTGAGAGGCTGATCAGGACCATTAGGACACGGCAAAACATTTTGTGTTGAACTTGACACATCTCACAGATTCCACTTTGTCCGCTCTTTGTGTTAATCTTTGTGGTAATCTTTGTGTTAATATTCAAAACAAATGTGTTAATAAATAACACAACTGATCTGTACACTTTGCAGATAAAATATGTCACCGAGAATGTGACCATTAAGTTCTACAATAACACGATTTACATATTAGATACAAACTGTATTATTTTAGAACTTAGAAATGATAAACGCAAACTCAATGTAGAATATTTATTGCAAAAATAACACGACGACACTATGTTAAGTTGGCACACAAACATATCAAAGATTTAACATCAAAATTTCTACCCAAGTCGATTTCAATACAAATACGTAAGTGGATATGATGATATGATAAATATGTAAGTGGATACGATCTAACCTTACTTGACCTCACCTTATCTGACTTCACCTCACTTGCATAGAGCCTGACTTGTATAGAGTTCCTCGTGATTTCTATGTCTTCTTCAACGACTATCTATTTTATTAGCGTATAAGTGTTATGTAACCGAGAAGAGAGCTGAGTGTGGGTCGCCTATTCGCACAATGAAATAATACTCCCTGAGAATTCTCTCTCTAATTTCCTTTTCCCATGCATTTGGCCACCGTGTCTAGAGAAGAAGTAACGAGCCGCCTTAGTTCCGAATATTAAGTTCGAAAAAGAAAAACAAAAAAATATAGCATTCCGAAATTAAAGGCAAAATCCTCGAAGTGAACTGTTTCCATTCGAGAGTCCCCCTCCTTCGGATTTCTTTTCTCTGATACAAGGAATCTCTGGTAGGATCACGCCGTGATTTTACAGTCGATGGATCCGTTTCTAAAACATTTGGCCGGAATGCGCGCCTGGCAAGAATCACGAAGAAAGCAGAAAAATCGTGCGCCGTGTCCGACACGCGATCTTCCGTAATGAAAATTGCATGTACGTGTTCTCACGTATGCAGCTATAACCAAAAATCGTGTCAGTGGCACGCGAGTCCGCTCGGCGCGTTCAAAAGTCGCGAATTGTGATCTAGGAAGTCGCGAGTTCCTTGCGTTCGTCGTCGATGATTTCATGGCGCGGCTGTTAATCGCAGCTGTGAATTGACAGTAATGTAGGATAATATCGGAATGCGTTCACTTTAAAATAGCTTCCCTGGAGAGAGACGGTGAATGTAATTACGTAAGCAGCAGATCATTACAATCGCATAATAATAGTTTATAGATTACGTATTCGTATATCGTCGCATTGAGAGTTCGAGTGGAGCCCATTCCCTTTATTAGAAATCGCGGTATACCATTTGATACGATTCACAGTTCGTTAGATGCGGTTTCACTCCAGAAATTCTCCGTCTCGTGGACGAGGCATGTTATGACGATGCCGGACGTTGATAATTGTAACGATAACGATGATAGTAATACCAGGCTGTAATCACGATGGAAAGAGCATCGTTAATTCCTTCATGCTACTGTAGGAAATTCTCGTCACTCTCGTTTCTCCGTCCGCGCTCTACTCTACACGATAAAAAAATGTTTTTTATGTGAAATCGATTGATTATACATAGCGCGTCCACGTGAGCAACCCGGGATCTGACTTTAGATCAAATATGAAATTCAATTCTAAAGAGGAAGTTTCGAATTATTAAATAAAATATATAGTTCGTGAATCTCCGATTTTCTACATTTTCCAAAACCCTATGTAACATCTAGCCTTGGAATCCTCTTACATGTGATTTATAGAGGATTATTCTAAGACTGAAAGGAAAATATTCCAAGCACAATATTATTCCTTTTCATAAGAAGAGAAATATCCTTCCGGTTTTCGCTTAAAAGTTTTTGCTTAGAAAATAGTACCGTGCAATTACACTGAGAAAAAAATAATTGAAAACTTATATTTATGGGATATAAAGCACAGAAATAAATTTATTTTGTAGAAATAAACTTTATCTCATAGACATAAACTTTATTTCGCAGATATAAGCTTTAATTCTACAAATAAATTTTCAAATTTTTTCTCGGTGTACAATGAGAAAAAAGATTTAAAAATCTATTTATGGAATATAAAGTTTATTCAGTAAGAGGATTCTTAAGAAGATTCTTCTAAAATCAAAATATATATTTCAATACCTAAGAAAAAGAATTTTACTTTGTTAAAACGTTTCTTTTGATTTTAGGAGAATCTCTTCTTTGTGAGGCTACGCAAGAGTATAAGATCTTACTAAAGATAAGATTATTTTTTTGCCTATGTCCTTTATAATCATAAAAAATTATTGCGGAAAGTCTTAAGCAAGACAATCTCTTTATTGTTTTTGTGGAGATTTCGATGAAAATATACGAGCTGAAATGCATTACGACATTTTCGCGCTCTTATCGATACAATCGCGAATGTGAAATGGATCGAAGAATTGCGAGTAATCGCGTGTCTACATTTTCCGTGCTGGCGACTGGAAGGCCGACTACATTCACCGGAGCGCCATGTCATCGACACTGCCTGCAAATATTTCAGAGTGCTCACAGAAATAGCAAAATGATAACTCGCCGCGCTATAAGGAAACGATCTGTTCGAATATCTTCGTCCCTCCGCAGCCTGTGCAGGCAGATTTAAAGAAAAATCGACGAGCAATTCGCGGCAATAACGTTATTGCTATCGGAAGTAGGGGAAATAATAGCGTCGCGGGTTTATCCTAGCGAAAAACCACAGATTCCATTAAAAGCTGTAAGACTAGACTCGCGATGGTCTACAACAAACACTCGTGGCACGCTTATTCCCGTCGCGCCATAGACGTGGCGAGAGATTGCGGTTGTTTTCTTATTGGTTCTCGCACGAAGCATCGCCCCATTTTGTTTCCTGTCCTTGAGTGCATTTTTCATCCTGTTCCCCGACGCACGAAAGAATATATCGCGCGTTCTGCGAAGCGATCTTAAATATACATAGCGCACGCGTGTTGTTATCATTCCACTTGACGGCCCGCGATCGATTAATCAATATTGTTGCTTTTAGATTGTGCGGAGGTGCTTCACACCGACTACGGTACTCGTCGTGTTGACGTTGTTAGGCGAATTCGATGGAAACGCGGCAGAACGGTGGTCACGACAAGTATCCAACAGCGAGTGGATACCGCTGGCGAACCCGAGGGCCGCTTCCGGTCAGGTGCCGCAGAGCAACACCGGAAGTGGCCTGCTGCCTAGCGGCACGCACTTACCAAATCCGATCCAATCGCTCGCGTTACCGCCTGCTCTTCAGCAACAGTATCAGGACCAGTTGATACAGTTGCAGAAAACGCAGGAAAGCATCCAGAAGCTGCTGCTGCTGCAGCAACAGCTCAAGGCTCAGCAACAAATCCTTCAGGTAAAACACTCGTCTGAGAGATTGATTTGCCTCGGATATCGAGCAATTAATCTTATGCAAGTAAAATATTAGAAGGACATCCAAACATTGCTAAAAAAGAATTAGAGTTAATTCGCCATATACAGAAAGATATTAGTCTGCTGCTAAAACAAAAACGATTACTTAATTTGCTTTCCTTCTTTTGAGTAATAGTCATCTTCAACAAAATATATTTTCTTGTTAATACTTGCCACAAATTTTAGAAAAGCTTATTATCATATACTCGATAACAAGCAAAACGAATTTTTATTTTGATCTAATATCTTTGATTGAAACGCTAAACTTACTAAGAGATTCAGAATATATTTTGAAAATATTTTATAAAATACTTGGAACAAATAACATTTACTTGAATGCAGTATGTATTTTTCTGTGTGCATACACAACCCTGACATTTAGATCGTTTAACTCGACTCGAGCTGGTTCGACTGATCTTTCTTCTCACAATATTATTATGGTAAATACAGAGACGGAAACTGCTATGAGAAATATTTTCTGTAATGTTAAAGATTTCAGTTTCGTTGCTTTCGTGATGGATCTCTCGCGTGACCTTTTCGTTTAGTTCCGTTTAGTTCTACAAATTGACTTCGCTTTCGTTTTCGTTTGCAGTCTCAGACGTTCCTACCGAGCGGTTTTAGTAATGTCGAAGACGAGAAGCAAGAACTACCACCGAGCTCATTGGGCAATTTACAAACGACGGGCGAACTTTTAGTTCCGCCACAGGTCTCCTCGGAGGCGCTTCCCCCAATATATTCTGCACAGAACTTTCTGCCTCACAGACCTGGCCACGTGCATCGGCCAAGTCATCTAGATCAGAATCTAGAAGCTAATCGAGAACTATCGAGTTTACCGGTTCAAGGTCAAGTCGTGCTACAACATGGCGAGGACGTGAATGTAGAGGATCCTCGAGAAGGTCCGCATAGTTATATGACGAAACAAGGTGGTTACAGACCCGGAGGAAAACGTCCGAAAATACAACAAAACTCAGAGCTACCGCAATATCCTCTGGTCGAAGGCGCCGGAGATGAGGAAGAGGAGGTTGGTATAATGAAATAGCTTTCTTCGTGGCTTTCAACGAATGTTACTAGTTGATTTCGATGTTAGTATTGTTATCGTTAGATTGCAAATAATTGGAACGTGCACGGAATAAAGGATGTGTACATTGACTAAACAAAACCGGAAGACAATGGATTAATCTGGTTCGTTAGTCGAATTTGCTTGTAGCGTTTGCTGCAAGTCAAGCAGGAGATAAATAGTATCCTGCGTTGTAAAGCATTTTAGACTAATTGGTCAACTCGACCGTTATAAAATGTTTGAAATTAAAAGTATCGAGTTTTTACGACTGCGATACCGTTTCACAGGTGCAGCTGGTGTACGTTCCAGCGGAGACGCTGGCGCAAAAGGGCCAGCAGCCGAAAAGAGGTCGCGGAAGAAAGCCATATCACCTTCATCAGCAGCAGCGTGAGAATCAAGACGGCATAGAGCAAGCTCCGCTCTCGGCCGACCAAGAAGCTTTCGCGCGGCAGGTGCTGCAGCAGATCCAGAAGGAGCACGAGGAGAAGGCGCAATTCTTAAAAGCGGAACGTGTGAAAGAGTTCACTAGATTGAACGAGGAGCAGAAAGCACTCGAGCGGAAAACGCGACTGCAGCAGGAGGCCCTTCAAAGGGAGCAAGAGCTATTGCGGCAAAAGGAAGCCGAGAAGAAGCGGAAGGAACTGGAGAGACTGGAGGAGATGGCGAGGCAACGAGAATTGGAGCGAATTCGCGAGGCTAGGGAGAAGCAGAGGCAAGAAGAGCTCGAACGACGGCGACTCGCCGAGCTTCGTATCAAAGAAGAGAAACGTCGCGAGGAAGAAGCCAGACAGCGCGAGGAGAGGCAAAAACAGCTGAATTTGGAACAAGTTCTGAAGCAGCAGAGCATCCTGGAAAGTCAACAGGAGCATAACCTACAACCTACCAACCCCAGCTTGTCTCAATTGCAAGAAAACGGCCAGTCTCAAGCGCGTCGTCAACAACTAGCGGACGGCACGAGACCCAAGAGGATCCGCGGTAGACAACGTCAGCGAATCAACCAATATCAAGAACAACCGAATTATCCCGAGGCTACGACTACACCCTCTCCCAATCAACCTCCTCTCTCCGTTTATATGGGTGGTCCAAACTCCAAGTTGGATACGGTCAGGGTCACCGACGTCCTCAGAATTCTGAAAAACGCGAAAACCATCGACGTATTGGACAATGTCGGCCCCAACTCTCCACGGGTCTTCGTTGGCCCGTCCAATTTGGATCCCCCTTACGGTTACGCCAAGTTCGACCTTCCCTACTTGTCGTCGATCGACCATAACCGAGTCGAACGCAAGGTGGACAAACTACCCTTCTTTGTGGCTCCATTGAGTTTCGACCCACCTCCTGGCTACTCCAAGATTCCCTTCCCAGCGCCGCATATCGGCTCTGTCGTTGTCAATACGTTGTCAGAAACATCCCCAGAGCCAGTCACACCGCCGACGGAACAAAATCCCAGTCCTACACCGTTGATCGAGCCGAACTCTTACAGCGAGGCCGACCAAATCGCCGGCTTTGTTGCTACCACCGCGTCTTACGACTCACCAACTACTCAGAGTTACAGCCCGGAATCAAGCGGTCCTAAGTACGAGTCTACTTATTCGACACCGGCTTCAGGTTCGAGATTTAGATTCAGACAGTTCTACGACAACAAGCCAGCTTCCGTGGTCAGCTCGTCATACTACGGTGAACAGTCCACCACGAAGACAAAGCCGAGGACGAAGCAATATTACGAGCAGGAGTCCAAATCGACTACTCAGTTGCCCAAGGTCGACACTACAGCCAGTTACAGGCAGGAGGTGTCGTATTCCAACGCGCCTAATTTCAATGATAGAACGACAGGTTCGCACGATCCCTCCACGAAGGAGCAAGACTTGGCGGCTCAATTGGCGCTCATCAATCAAGAGCTCGCCCAGCAAAGGGAGCCTCAAAGATACAACACCGCCGAGCAGTATCGTCCTCAGGCTAACTTAGCTGAGGTGTATGACGTTAATGACGTTAGAGCGCCAGTTGGACCGGCGCAATATAATTTACCGGCAGAATTACCGCCGATATCACCGCACCTGCCCGGCTTGGTGAACTCCTTGTTAGACAAGCATGAGGGGAATCTTCTCGTTACATCGACGCCACCGACGACTACTACGACACCCTTAACAACGACGACTACTCGCGTGAGCTCCACGACTTACAGGCCACGAGGCAGGTGAGTGGAATCGAGTACGATTGCGTTATAATTGATCTTGTAATTTCCCGGTACCTTTACGATTTTGTTATTTTATTTCAAGACGTTTAATTTCCTCTAGTTTTTATCATGTAATGATATTATATACGCGAGAATTCTCTTTTTTATTAAATATGCTTTCTTTTGTAATAATGTGAATGTAGTCCACACATATTTGCAATTCAATCCACCGTTTTTATATTTTATACTTGAGATAATAGGCATCATACGCTGGAAAACGTATAGTTCTTACTTCTCTTCGACACGAATATACAGATGGGTATTATTCATAGGAGATCGATAACAATTTTCCCGAGTTTATGATAAATGTCAGCGTGACGTTAATGTATCGGAAGAAATACGTTTCATCACGCACACAGGAACAGAATCGTACCTACGAGAGCCAGAACGACTACAACGCCTAGTAGCAGAACGAATACGGACAGAACCCGCAGACCGTATAACAGATCGAAGTCGAGATTTTCGACCACCACGGAGGATTATCACGAATCCTCTTATGAACCAACGAAGGCGAAAATGCCAGAAACCACGCAGAAATATAAGACGACAGAATATAGGAGACCAACGTCTAGGACACATAAGTACAGGAGCCGAGACAGAACGACTTCTCAGTCTGTGGTACAATAAAATTCTAATTACTTTCATTTACTTTACAAACGATATGTAAACAAAATTGGCTTAAAATTATGTGCCTCAAATATAACTCGAACTAACAATTTCCCTTAAATTCTCGTAAATTTAACAATTAAGAAAAAAGAAGAAAAATTTATTATCAAGCTTACTCATTCGTTTACATTTCGCAAACTTGTCTAGATTCACGACAAAAATCCGAACATTCAGGCTCACCAAGCGGCCACTTACGAGAACTATCCGACGCAGAGCGATTCGCAGAGCGATCTGCAAGCTAATGCATCTCCGGACGCGTATTCACCGACGAACGAACACGCCCCCAATCTCCAGAAGGAGATCTCGTCGCACGGGGCGGTGAATGATTTCACTCGCGAGAGTTATATGTCAACAACACCCACGCAAACCGAAAACTATCCACCATTGCGCGAAGTGACGGTCCAACAAGGCGCGGCCTTAGTGTCCAACGATTACTCCAGCAGCCAGAATTACCCGCAAAACCGGCCCCAGGAAACGCACTATCACGGTGGTTTCGAGCAACTCGAGAAGACCCCCGTGAACGGATTCAATTATCAAGTTGGGAATGAGGAATCGCCGGACCAAGCAATTCCCCAAAGACCCAACGAGTATCCGCGTTATCAAGTCAAGTTGGAGGACGCTAACTATAATCTAGCGAGCACGGAGGACCCGCGAATCCGATCCGGCGAGGAGCAGCGATATTCGCCGGTCTACGAGGTCAACGTGGCGCAAACTCAGCCTCAAGATTATAACACCGACGGACAAAATCTCATCCGCGATCAGATCTTGCCATCTGAGGACGGTAAGATTGAGAGTGGCGTGGTAAAGGCCGATCCGAACGTTCAACCGATTTTCGTCCCGCTTCAGCACAGCAAGCAGGAAGATTATGAACTGCATATCCCCCCTACGCAAACACCACTTGTCGAAGTAAATATATATATATATATATATATATATATTCTATTATATACACTATATATTAACGAAAATCTAACGAAGATCTAACTATAAAGTTTTCATAAGAAGACCTAGAAATCTAAGATGTTAGACTGTTTTTTAGATGTAAAAATCTAAAGAAAGAAACTCAATTTTTATATAATTGGTTTCAAAATTTGCGCAACCTTAAAATCTGATTTTTTTTCTGATTTTTCAATGTAGATAATTTTTCCTAACGTTATTTTTTTATTGACTCTCTAAAAACTTGTAATTTTTCACGTGGCGTTACTTTGTTATAAAATACTTAGGAGTTTTCTTCTCATACCAACAATAACCATCGATTCTTTACAGATCGCTACAACTAGCACAACTACCCCGGCGCCTGTGATAATACGTCAGCGAGTTCGAGGTCGGCTGGGCGGTCGCGGTCATCACGAGTCCTCGATTCAGACGCGACCACGGGGTTCTCAGGATGAATATGTTCGTTTCAGCGCCGTGAATCACGACTCCAGTCGAGGCACGGGTCACAGACCACGCGAGGGATCGAGGACGAGGACGCGCGCACGTCCGCAAAGTCACGGGTCGCAGGTGCAAACCGAAGGCAACGAGTACATCAAGATACACGGCGCGCAGCAGCAAAAGTTGATCGCCACTACGACACTGCCGACCACAACTACTGTCCCGACTACGAGTGTGCATCCGTTGGAAGAAGACATCGATTACGGATTCATAAGACCTCCCAGCTTCCATCCAGTACATCCAGTACACTTGGCGGACAACAGATTCCAGGCGCCCATCACGTACAGACCTCCACTGTCCGAGGTAGGTCGCTGGATAACGCTAACTGAACAAAATCTCGATCCTAATATCACGCAAAAATAATAATTTTCCGCCTATTTCCGCAGATACAGCACATCATCTCGAACGACGAAACGGCGGTGGAGTCGAGTCCCACTCACGTCCTGAAGAATCGTCCGAAGTATCAGCAGATTCCGAATCGTCGACCCGCCACGAAAACATTCGCAACTACGACAACGAGTACGACCACGGAAGCTATACCTATTGAAACAACGATGCTGGACAACACGGAGTATACGGTGAAACCAAAAGCGAGACTGGAAGACTCCAAGACGACGAGAGTGCGCGGACGAATTCGCCGACCGAGTAAGAAGCGCACCACCACCACCACTACGGAATCTACGCTCGAGGCGAACAATGAATTACCCTTGGACGAGAACTATCCCCGAATTACGTCGCAACAACTCGCTACAGTCACCGAGACCGGTCAGCAGACTTTCTTTGAGGAAGACTTCGAGATCCCGTCGCAATACGTACCGAGTCAGAATCGACCAGTTCAGCTTTATGAGGAGACGACCAGCGAGAACGTAAGTAAACATTTTTTTAGTAAATACGCGCGATTGAAGAGAAATATTTCAAGTAGAAAAATTTCTATGAAAAATTGATCATTAACTAGAAGCTGGTTTTTACTGACTAGAATTTATTAGACAGTAACTTTTAAGAAACTGCACAAAATAATATTGGCTGGTATTTTTTGGCTAGTTACTTGTCAGTAACTTGACAATAAAAATGCTTAATAAATGCTAAGCAGTTTTAGTGCTGTCTAGTAAAAACTCAAAAAATTATGGCCAATATTTTTTGAACAGTTACTGGCTAGGAACTAGGCAAGAAAAGAATGATAATTAAAAATATAAAGCTATAACCATTTCAGTAATTAATGAATTTACACGTGAAAAGACTATCTTTTAACACGAATTTCACGTTATTTTTATATTGAATAATGGAATATAATATTTTATAGTGTAGGATCAAATGATAAAAAAAAATATTTGACAGAATTTTGCACGGAAAAAAGTTCAATAATTGATTAGAAATTGGCTAGAAACTAATTTTACCGTTCAGTTCTTGGCGAAGTCTAGTCCTTAACGTCGTCTAAACTGGCTAAAAACTAGTCAATTAATAATAAAAATTCTTGACCGATTATTGGCTAGAGAAATCAAAATATTTTGATATTGTTTAAAATCACTCAATTTATTTCATACGATTTATTTCATACTTGTAGTATCCGCCTCAAGAGTTTATCCTGAACTTCGACAATCTGCCGGAGCAAGTATCGCAACGAGAGAAATATGATCAGACTCAGCTGGCCAGCACCTCGTCGAAGAAGTACAGCCACTCGAGTCACGTGAATCCGACAGAAGACGTGAACGTGCACTCCATGGGTGATATTTACGGCGCCGAGAGCCAGTGGTCCACGAAGCTGTCCAAGACGTCGTTTCAACCGAGCTTTGCCTCGAATCGCGCGACCGACAGCGCGAAAAGAAGTCGTGGCAAGACTCGTGGCGATAGGAACAATGAGAACGCACCCGAGATCATCACGGCTGGGCCGGACTTGTCTTTCGTGACGATGGTGGTTTCATCCGACTATCAGAAGCGCACGGACGACATCGATGACATGGATACCGTCTTTGGAAGAAAGACGAACGTGCCGGAACACACGGAGAAGTTGAACGCTACGTCGGCCGTGACGAGTTCGTCGATCACGACATTTCGGGGTATGATTAAAAAAGAGGAAGACGCGTCGTCGCAGACACGAGATTGGCTGAGTAGCAAAGAAAGTAACATCGCGAAGCAAACGGACGACTTCACGCAAACGACGAAAAAAGTCACAGACCCCCTTCCCAATAAAAAGGTAAAACGCCATACTTAAATAAAAATATAAACAAGGAAAATATGTACAGTTATTTAAAGTAATTTACACTTTTTTATCGAGAATGATTAAAGACGGAACCAAAAATTTTGTAGGCTGAATCGACAAAATAGAATTCAACAAAAGTGTTTCCAGAAACAGAAAGATTATATTTTGAATTTCAGATTCCAAAATTGCCCTTAACACAAACTACCGACGATTAATGATCTATTTCTATTAGAGTGATCAATGACCTATTTCTATTAGAGTGATTAAAATGACTGAGTTAAAAAAATATGTAATATAAGGCACTTTTCAAGTTATTTTGACTATTTTAATAGTTCTAATGTTAGAACTAAGTAACTTTCATCGTTTAAAACTTTTTTGAGATTCCTAAATATTCCTGAAATGGATTTTAGATTCTTCAAGAAAATGCAACGTTAACCTCAGCTAGATTGCTAGAATCTAATTCTAAAGGATGATCCTACAAGCAAATAATATAAGAGCTGAAAAATTTCTTCTCCAGGGAGGAACCCGTAGAAGAAGAGTTCGCGTGCGAGTGAGACCTGCTGTGGACGATTTCGTTACCGCCGAATCGCAGCACTTTAATTCCGCGGTGAACAGCCTGGTTCAAGACCGATACAAGTACAATCCGATTCGCGAGTCAAAATTCACCACTGTCCAGCCGATCGCGACGACCGTCACCACGAGTATCACCACGACCGCTGCACCGACGACGCAAAAATCCTTGCTGCAGGACTTCCTGGAGGAAGTGCTGAAGAACGACGAAGTCTCTGTTCCGACACACGTCACGACCATTCCAACTGACTTCCCCGTTTGGTCGACATCAACGCCGATTACGACGACTTACTCTGCGAATAACGACGAAACCACAACTCCGAAGGAGAACACGAAAGACACTGCGGTTGTCATGACGGTGACACCGAGTAATCCTGATCCGTACGAGCACACCGCAACGAGCGCAAGTTTAGACGAAATAAAAGACGAATCCGTTCAAGTGACATCGCTTTCCCCCGAACAAATTTCCCAATTATCGCAAGAGGCAGTCGAGGATCCAGCAGGAGTAAAATCGGAAGAGTATCGAGCAGAGAATTTCCAAGAAGACAAGGTTGACCAAAATGATCTAGAGAATGTCGGCATAATAACACAGAGATACAAACTGCCTTCGAACTACCCCGTCGGCTCGGAAACGTCGAGGCAAGTCGAGGACAGTACAACAGTATTTCCGGCTGCGCGAAACAAAGGGAAGGAGCACATAATGACGTTGAAGAGGCCGGAGGAGAATGTCGAGGAGAACGAGGCGCACCCCAAGAACCATAAAGCCAAGTGGAGTGAAGTGAGATACCCATCGGCCTTCGACAAATCGCAATCCGCGCTGAAACAGCACTCCACCACGTCCATCCCGGGTTTCATCACGCGAAACGACGGCGAAACCAGCGTGAAGACGCTCTCGGATTATGTAGCGGCTATTTTCGACAGTATGAAGAGTGTCGACGGCCAGGGACAGGAGGAGGAGGAGGAGGAGATCGCGAAGGTGGTCGAAGCGAAGAACGAAAGCCCCGCGGAGGACTCCTACAGATACAACAATATCGCCTTGGTGCGCGAGATCAGCGCGATAGAGAAGAGCGGCTTGAGGACCGTCACGACCACCGACTCTTCGCGAGACGCGCACACGACACAGCATGTCGACCTCGAAGAAAACGCGACGAGTCTTCCGGAAGTGCAGGCCGTCACGGACACGACGACGAAGGAGAGCGCGACAACCCTCGAGAGCACTGCGCCGACCCCGGACGCCACCGTGAACGCGATCACGCCACCCGAAGACATCATGACGATGAGGATCTCCACGTCCACCGAGAAGACGACCACGCCGCTTGGCGCGGACAACGTGGATCGAGCGAATTCTACAATAACGATGCTGGGCAAAGTCCTGAGAACCTCGACCACCACCAGAGTGTCCCACATGACGGAGATCTGCTACAGGGGTCGATGCGTGATGACGAGACCGAAGATGGAGGACGCCACGAGATGAGAAGGAATCGGAATTGACGCGCGACACAGCGATGTCGAAAGTGCCGAGGGAGAAATTGGACAACGGACTAGGCGAACGAGCATGGATCTAACGAGCGAAATCTCGCTGAGTGGAGGTTAATTTCTGGAAATTGATTTCCGTGTCGTACACACTAATCGTCCTTTCACCTATCGATCGAAATCCGTCGTGTTCGCGAATTAAATTTTTCAGAGCTGAAAACTTCGCCAGTCACCGAAATTGCAACCCTTAATCAGGCGTGTATCTTATCGCAGAGACAACAAAAGTATCACTGTGAAAGACATCGACATCTCGGTCGAAATACCAGACGAATTGCGATTCAGAATGGTGAAACAGTCACGCATCGAGTTTTCGCTTAATACACGTCGTGTGTACACGTAAACACAAGTTTGATCAATTTGTTCTCCGGGCACTCTCGTTTATGAGGAGGAGGAGGAAGGAAGGGAGAGAGCAGAGTATTTTATCGCGGCTGGCAGGGGGATAACGCATTGTTCAAGGTGATATCACACACTGCGAAATCGCCAGTGCGTTGGAGGGTTAAGGGAAAAATAACCGCGTGATATTAGCCGTGAAGCAAAGCTTGTCCCCTTCCGGCAAGGAGATTCCGCGTCGTTGGCGGCAAATCGATCGTCCCGACGCGTGCTTATATAAAAAGGACGTCGAGCATGTATGTGCTGGCGCCCTTTCCAAGCGAGATCGAAGTGCGGAGGCTCGACTCGCGTTCCGCCAGCGCGAACGTGTCGCGTAGATAGAAACCGCGTGTGCATCGTGTCGCTTTCGGGTATAGAGAGCTAAGTCTATTTAATTTAATTACACACCGCCCCGTGTAGTATACGTGTAAGTTAAGCGTGTAAGTATTTTAATAAAGATTTGCGAAAGAGCGCAAGCCAGACCCGTTAATTTCCTTCTCAGCCTTTCCCGATCCGAGAAGAGCGCGTTTTGGACGACTTATTCGTTGAAGGTAACAGGAACCCTCGGTTCACCTCTTTTGAGTTGTCTTCAATTAGTTGAAGAGGTACATTATAGAAAAGTTCAGTCGAAACAGCTCGATTCGAGCCAAGCGAACTAGATTTCAGAGGTGCATACGGCGAACCAACTGTCCTGACTTTTTCAGTAACATTTTGCCGTCAGCTTGTTAATTTAACTCGACTTTTTTTTTATTTGATTCGATAGCAGTTCAACTTCTTCCGAGTTGTTCTCAAATGGTTGCGAATACATTACAAGAAAAGATCAGTTAATTCAAGCTAAGCGAACTCTTGCAGGATTGCATATGGCGCACCAACTGTCCTGATTCTTTCAATAAGATTTTGCCGTTAGATTGTCTGACGATCTGACTCGATTTTTCTCAATTTGACTTAATTTGTGTAAAAAATTTATGTAATCCTGAGACTTGGTTCTTTCGAGAAAAATTATACAACGCGTTATTTAAAATCCCTTATGTTTATTTAGAATCTTTTAACACACGATTCGTGGTTCCCGCCCGTAGGAAATTCTCTGCGAAAACGCGAATGGCGTTACGTTCCAGTAACTTCTCCCCTCTACAACTACCCGAAGTAGCACGTTTTATCGCGCGCTTCATCGTCGAACGAAAGCTACTCTTTCCCTCCCCGTCATCGATCGGCATAGGGTAGAAGCACGCTCGTACAGATGGTGCCACGTCGCGGCGGGATGACATTCGCACCGGAAGTGCGGTAGGGGATGTTCGAGGGGCCGCGGGGGTGTGGATACAACAGCCGATATACGTCGTAATTGCGCGGTGGTGGAAGTGGACGGTCGGAGGGACGGCTGGGGGGTGAGGAGGACGCGAGGCTCCGCGAGAAGGACGCAGCGAGAGAGGAGCCGTTAGTCCAGTTGAGGCGCAAGAGTCCTCCGGCTAAGGACTTACGGTCCCTGCCAGTCCGGGACATTATGCCAGGCGGCGAGGGGTCTCCGATCAATCTCCTCGATCGTCATCACCATCGCACGTCTGCCGCCGCCACCACCGCTGCCGCCACCACCGCCGCCGCCACCACTGTCTCCGCCGCCACCTCCGCCGCTGCCGCCGCCGCCGCCGCCGCCACCGTCGCCGCCGACGAGTGCGCGAGCGATGATGATGTCGGAGCAATCGCGGCGGCATCGACGACCGGCGCGACTCTCGGCAGCGGCAACGCGATGACGAGCGCCTTAGCGGGCGACGGTCTCCGCCGCAGAAAGGTCATACACGCGGCCAAAGAGACTCTCGACAAGGGTGAGTGCTCACGGGGATGGCCCTGCTGCTTTCTCTCTCTCGTTTATACACATTGCACTACTTCATATTCGCGTTCCTCGTCGTCGATCGTTACGAAACGTCGCGCAACCTCACCCTCGCATTCGGGTCTAGGGAAGTCTGGTACCAGCCCCTATCCATCGGTTTGAGCGTGCACGGGTCAGCTCTCTCTTTCTCTCTCTCTCTCTCTCTCTCTCTCTCTCTCTCTCTCTCTCTCTCTCTCTCTCCCTCTCTCTCTGTCTGCCTGTCTCGAAAGAGCCGCGAGATCGATTCCTCTTATCCGACACGATATCGCCTCTCTCGTTCTCGCGTTTGTGTGTGCTACGTCATCACGCGAACGACGAAATAATCGCGGGATAACAAACAATTGATAAATGTCAATTTACCAATTCTGTGTCCAGTCGATCCGAATCCTCTGTCTCCTCTGCCCTGAGCAATAGTCGGTCGCGCATAGTTATGGTATCATGTCGTCTTTGGTATCCCGACCACTGATCGTGGGACAAACGTCGCGGGATGTTGTATTTGCTTTACAGATCAAATCCTGGAGATCCGCAAAAATTGGAAAATGCATCGTACGCGCTGTCTTTGTCCGCGTGCTCCTCGTAAGCGCGTCACTGCTGATCGCGACTGCACGCAAATACCGATTCGATTCAGTCGAGTGGTTATTTTCGTGCTTTCCATTTATGAACGTTATCGCGGATGCATTCGGGATGCAGGAGCTGTCCCGTGCTGACATATCGCTCTCTATCCATCCATCTATCTACCTATCTATCTATCTATCTATCTATCTATCTCCCTCCCTCCCTCCTTTCCTCTCTTTCCTTCTCTACGAATATGTTGAAACTCATAAATAATATGTAAACGCAGAGCTATTGCGAATTCATGCGACTTGTGATAGCTCAGTCCAGAAAAAATTACAAATAGCGAGTGATGAATACCTTCGCGAAGGAGACACGACAATTTAATCCGTTTCTGGCCGGAAAAATAGTACCTTAAGTTCGCTTAACTTCGTGGAAAACAATTCCGAGCCAAGCTCGCCTGATGCCACGGATGCAGTATGTGTAAAGTTTATCGATGCGGTGGAACGAAAACATTCTCTACCCGCTGGTGCACGCGAATATTCTGCATGTATCAATAAATAATTTACAAGTGCCTCGATATTCGATGTCGATATTCTATACAGCTCCGATAAAATATGAGAGATATGTGTAAACATGTTGTTTTCAATCCGCGCGTTTCTTTAAAGAGCTCGGATCTGTGTGCGACAATTGTGCGATAATTACATAAGATAACGCGAATATCGCGTACAACTGCATGTAGGATTGAACACTCGTGCTTACTACGTAGCGACCTACTTAAGAGGACGCAAGTACTTTAAATGGCTATTTATGTTACATTAAAGCACCTATTAATAGTCACTCACAGTATTCTTGTCTTTTAATTAAATTAATAGGAGAAAAAATAACTGGTCGATAAGAGATGACGCTGGCGTGTTTAATTCTGTTTAATTATCACCTTCAATATTGCAGAAGCTTTACACTGTTACAATAACGCTTCCGCAATATTCTTGGAGAGGCAGTAATTAAAGAGAAATCCCACTGGCAACGTTCAACCTGTACACGTCAGTTCTCATTAACTCGTCATTTTTTTTCAGTGGATTGAAAGTCCCATTTGGTGCCTCAATTCATCATTAATTAAATCGCGATTCACACACTTTATGACGTCATTCGTGTTGTCAAATGTCGTAAACAGGAAAAGGGAACAACTATGGTGAGTGCGAGCATAGAAAAGAAACTCGAGAGCAGCTTCTGGTGCTCTTGAAGAGCGCAGCTCGTCGAAGGTACATAAAGCGACGAGAAACGCTCGGGGTTAACATCGGTCCCAATTGCGCTGCTCAGATACGGCTACTCGACCTGTTTTGTGTCACATCGCAATTGCGCATCGAGTCGAGCAGAGACGCGGTGCACCGTGCATTATCCGTGTCTGTGTTGAGCTTACTATTAGCGTTGGCGACTCAAATCAACACTGAAAGACACGGAAAATCAACGACATCGTCGCGATTTTCGTGTGAATTTTATACTGAGAAGGAAATACCTGAGAATTTATATGTGTGTAGGATAAAAGTTCATTTCACAGATATAAAACTTGATTTTACGAAAGTACATTTTGTTTCACGGAAATAAACTCTGTATCCTACAAATAAATTTTCCAACACTCTCTTTTTTCTCTCACTATAACAAACACTTACGTTCTCTTACGTTCTCTCAATTACGTCGTTCTTGCAAATTACGCCGAATAGCGGCGTACACGTGCGAAAACGCAGAGAAAAATTCGTGAAATTATTTGTATCGTTACATTTCAACGTACAGCCAAACACCGATTTAAATCCGATCGATTTTACACTCTCTTATTTCGGACGAAGTCTGTTCCGGCTGAAAGTCCATTAAGTCAACTGTCGACTGGAGGATAAGTGCGAAGAATCTAACATCTCCCCCGCCTTGTATGTGTGTGTATGTGTGTGTATGCCGATAATCTGTATTTTTAGACACGTATATAACTGTCTTATAAATATCACAATCATCACGTAAGAAAATGTATCATCCCTTCACCGTGCGTTGCAAGGATCGCGTCGAAGCGAGTGCTTGCGACTTCCGCGAGGGAAGCGCGCGATCCTCTCATTTATAACGATCGTGTCTGTAATTTACGTGTTTTGCACCGCGCGAGATGTAGATAGTATGCATACTCTTAGCACACCTTATTCGGCAGTCGCGCATATCTATGTGTGTGCATGTATATATACGTAGTTGTGACGTAAGAGAGATTCCCGCTCCCTTCTTGCTCATCCCCGAAAATGAGATGCGGCGCGGTAGCATTTCAACTACGACGCTTCATCCGAAGGGCATTCGGGGACGGTTCCGAGACGGTTTAATCGTGACATGTGTTTGCACTCCAGATCGTAAACGTTTAAAAGATCGACTTTCGAATTACCTTTGTTTGTTCACAGATTGAACCATGACCCCATTATCGAGAGAATAAACTTGTGCATGCTGCAACATTGAACAGCGTTTTCCCCAAATAGCACGTCGAAGGTGTGACTTTCTCGCGACGCGTTGATCATCGAATTGGTGCCGCGTGCGCAAGACGTTGTATATCCGATCGATAATCAAAGAATTACAATCCAAATTTATCGACTCTTCTCTCTGATGCTAAATTCTTTTCGCCCAAAGAGGAAGGAAGTGTTTTCCTTTTTCTTTTTTACTAACGCTTCTTTCGGACTTGAAACGTCGGACGCTAAATGGATACCCACGTTCACTCAGGCTGGATATTTTTAGATTCTATCGGAATAATGGCGCGCACTTTATCTTGTTTGAGAAATTTTTAGTCATTACACGTTTTCTCATATGTGTGTGTGTGTGTGAGATTAATAGCCGTGCCATTTGAGCACCGGCATAATTTATCATTTAGTTTCTGCTTTATAAATGGAATAATTTTGGAGAAGCCGATCAAGAGCCAACCCTACGTCGTCGATTAACTTTAAGCATAGTTTAATTGTTCCCTCGTCTCCCTCTCTCTGAAAACAGACAGGGAGACAATCAAACTTCACGATTAAACGACGTCGAAGATATCCAGCTTAAATCGATGGGACATTATTCGCATGTAAATGTTCGAATTATGTTATGATGGATCTTTCACAGTTAACGGCTGTTTTACGCGGTTCCTACATATGTTTCGTAGAAAGAAATAAAAGAGAAAACGCGTGAAGTTCATGAAAAAAAAAGAAACAAAATTTGCATAGTCGCGATATAGTTCTCAGATAACCGACACGAAGAAAAGAAATCGATATCCTCTTTGTTCATTAAAAATACGTACAGGGTCTCTCTTACTGTCGTATATAACGGCAGATTTGTAAAATTTTCAACACATTTTATCGAAGAAGAGACGGCTATTTTAAGCAATCGCCCCGTTTAACGTTGCATCATGCATAAATTTATTCTTTCGATAATGAGGTCGTGGTGCAACCAATGACAGAGCGAAGACAGAGCAATTCGAAAATCGATTTTTAAAACTGTGACGCGCTCACGAGCCAAACTTAAGAATGAACTGTTGAGAGAAAATGGAAGCACGTCTCAGTAAGTTTAATTTTGACAGTCATGGCTACGAGTAACGTTCAAAAATCTTTAAGCAATGTTCATCGTTAAAGAGAGTTGTTAACAAATTATTGAATAAAAAAAATTATGAATTATTGATATTGAATAAAAAAAAGATACGTAATTTTTTGATAATAAAAACTATGAATGCGTAGGCAAAAAGAAAGAACGAATTCTCCATAAAACCTAACTTGACCTAACTTGACCTAATCTGACTTTATCAATTTTGTTTCTTAATAAATATTCTAATAACATTACGTGTGCTGGAATGAAGCACAAAGCTACAGAGGCTCATAGATATCTACTTTCAAGAGGATAGGACTCTTTTCTTCGAATATCCATTTGTGTCGAAATTTTGCATTAATCTTACGAATTACGTCAAATTTAAAAAATCAATAGAGAGAATCTCGAGATGCTACACAAGTTATCGTCTTACCTAATATTTGTTCTTATATTTTGAATATAAGAACTTTAAGAAGTTCTTATATTTTGAATATAAGTGTGTTAATTAAACTTAGCAGAGATAGAATACGCACGATATATGCGTGAATATTAAATAATTAATACATGTAAATAATTATATAAAATAACGGATGAATACATTTTTTTTACATTTTTTCTTTGGTGTTGAAAATTTCAATAGAACTTGGATTAAAAAATGCATGATAAAAACGAAGAAACAGTTTGTAGAAAAAATCACTGTGTGTTCAGTAATACTGTGTATCAACAGATGTTTACTATACTTGTTATATCGTATATAGATATTATTATTATATAGGATATAACAAGATAAAATAAAAGTGAAAAGAAGGCGTAAGTTCAATACCTGCAAATGCAATACTTTGAGCTAAAGAGAATTATTAGATGCACAGATCAGTACTTGCGAGATTCTAAGTGTCAAATTCTATTCCTTTCAGAAAGCTCAAATACTTTTAAAAAGTCTCGTGTTCTTTTAATTTCTTTGTTTGTACATAGATATGGATTCGACCCAACGACAATAATAAACAGAAACAAAAAGGAAGACGTTGACAAATATCGATAAGATGAGATTCGCGGTTTAAGAAGTATTATTAGACGCACGAGACAAATTTATGAGATCAGATTTCAAGACTAGTATTCGTAGTTATAAATCATTTACGATCTTTGATGGAATGCATGATTAACTTCCGATTTAAATTTCCAGACCGTTTAGTTGTTTGAAGCGATTTTTCTAGCATGAAAGAAGTACAAGCTAAGAAATATAATTGGGCATTCATAAGGCTAATTAATAGTTCTGTAATTATACTAATTAATAGTAGAAATAATTACTTATCGAATAATGACGATATACTACGAATACCGGTTAAAATTTTGACTCAGGCATCTCTTTATTCCCGGCGAATTCGTTAAACATTCGCGTAATAAATAATGTGACATACCTGAAGATATATGCTAGATCCTTATTCATCTCTCGATGCGCTATGTCTCTCGTCCTTGCTTCCCGATTCGGCATTCTGATTCCCGGCTGCACTGTTGTGGCACTAACACTCGCGTAGGCACAATTCAGTCGGAAATGCCAGCGTGAATGAACGCGACGCTGATTAAATATTTCACGAGTCGACGAAATATTTTACTCCCCTCCCCCCCCGACGGTATGTGTAAACAACGCGCCGATACATGTAATACGCGTCGCGATGTGTACGTCGCTCGCCGACTCGAGATACAATGACTCGGTTCTACAGACGCTCGTGACGTACGAGAGTACCAAAACAACCGGCAAAAAGGGCAGTCACCTGCTGCCAAACGTCAACATCGCTATTGTTACGAATGAATAACGTCTCTATGTTCCGAAATTTACTGCCAGTACTGAAATTCTATAGTATACGTAACATGAACCATAGATTTTCAGGACTGGCAGTGAATTTCGGAACACAGCCTATACTCGGTGGTTGAGAAACTACAACACTCAACACACTCTCAAAAACTTATTCATTCTTTGTAAATCCGATTTTAAATTGACTAACCTTCCGCGCTTCTATTTAAAGAGTTATTTAATCGCTAATTTTTATCGAAGTTTTCGTCATTAATAAAAAAGTATGATAAAACGGATTATGAAGAAAGAAAGTTTTTGTTGCCTTAATCCTATCGTTCGTTCTCTATATTTAATTCTTGGTTTAATTATTTAATATCTGCGCCTATTGCGCATACTCTATCTGTTGAGTAAGTTGTAGAATTATTTCACTGCGTATCGAAGTATAAATAAAACGTATATAGAATATATCGAGATAATGAAATATCAAATGATTTGCAAACAAATGCTTTTTTAAATCTTAACATTAGAGAAAATAGGGGGGGGCTCTGTTTATAATATCAAAAAACTATTATACCTCGAAACTTTTCGTTGGTTCTTTAAATTCGACGAAATTCGCAAAATTAAGATAGAATCATTATTTCGAATCGAGTGTATGACATAAAAAAATGAATCTATTGTAAGCAATAACGTAACGGGTATCTATGTAGCATGTTATAACAATAATTGGACATGTGCATATGTTTTCTTTACAGCATCCCGTCTATTAAGACGAAAAATACCATGTACAGGCCACTTAATGACCCCCCGCCGCCTATGGATACAAAAGGTTCCTACTCAGGTATATATCTCTTTGTGCCTCACGATTGATAGTTCTTCACGGTTCCCAATCGGGAAAGTGACGATTTTACATACAAAATCAAGTCGTAAAAAAAAAAAAGATATATATATATAAGAGTTATTATCTGTCAACTTCTAGAGAGAAAACTATGCAAATGCAACAGGTGCCATATGCTATATCATCCGAGGAATTCACATATTACGCACGACACGCAGGCTCATCATTTTCATACTAATATTCGTCTCCTAATTTGCATTAAACTACATGCGAAGGATGCGAGTGGAGAAAAGTGCACATTCCGGGGATGTTTTGCGAATAAACTCGCTAATAAACTCGTTAATATTATGCCTAACTAAATGTTAGCAATTATTTCCTGACTGACTGTAGTCGTCACCTTATCATTGCATTTGCAACTACTTTTTTCCACCTCGATCGACAGTGTTTTGACACTATGCTAGCGTTTTAATCAGCGTTGATTGGCTGGTATCCCAACAGTTCGGTATAAAGTTTGACATTGCCAAGAAAAAGAAAATATATGTGCAACGATTTCGCGATAATACAAATGATACCTAGCTGACCTAGCGGCGCGCGTAGCTACTTGGGCACGTGGCCAAGTGCTCGATGTTATCAGCGTTTCACGAGACGGAATGTAAGATCGTCATTTCCCAAGCGAACATAGGCGGCTAGCAAAATAAGTCAAAATGTGTTAAATAAATTACGCGATCTACAAAATCTACCGGGTTTTAAGTTGGTGGAAGGTCAAGCGATTGTTCCAAAGTGCATTTCGTCCGGTATCATTTCTCAGGTGCGATATATATGGTGGCCGCGCTACTTGCCTTGATCGATCGTAATTTTAACGATGGATGGTTAACGGATAAACTTTCAACCTCAGTATAATTCTCAAAGAGCTTTGCAATTTATCGCGTATACTTTCCGCTGCGTGAAGCGCGCACCGGGATGTCTAATAATTCGCGGCTTCCCCCAGGAATGCGACGTAGTTATGATGTTTCCCAGCGGAGCGAGCGACGAAACCCTGATGTGGCTTTTAGGACGGCTTCGGGCTGGAACCCCGGGGCTAACAGTTCACGTGCGACATCACACATCGTCGGACAGTTACGGGTTTTACATTACGGCGCCGTTTAGCGTGTAAGTGTTCGATTCTCCGCATTAAAATTCATACTTTGGCAGAAAAGCAAATCAGAACTCACGCTAGTGAGTGATTAGGTAGTAAGTATCACAGTTTCTGCTTTTCTACTGGCGCGAATTCTGATTGGCTTCTGTCTTCTGTCTTTTTGTTTCTTATTTTTCTGCTAAAGTTTTCCTAATATGTCATGCTGTCCTTTCTTGTTTTATTTTTGTTTCATGCTTGTTTCTTCCTACCCCTCCGATTTTAAAACTTAATCTATAATGTGTTCTTTGCATCTTGCTTTATTCTCTTTTTATCTCTTTCTGACTTAAATCTCAAACTAGAAAAAGATAGAGAACAAGAGACAGGAAGTAAAGAGTACATTGTAGATTAGGCTTAAATTTACTTCTGTTTGTATTTCCGCGCGACGATTGTTCGCATTTTTTTACTTGTACCTGCATCTTACTCTGATAGAATATTATCTTAGGGAGCATAATAAGCCGTTATTATATTACATTATGGCTTAATTTATTCTGAGGTTCGTGCGGTCGTGGGAACTTTTATCACGTAAAATCAAAGGTCGAATAGTTACTCTGACCCCGTTTGGGCTTGCAGTCTACTGAAAGCTGCGGAGGAGGTGCATCTACCTAAGGCATTACGGCAGGAATTTGGTGGTGGACTGAAGGAATTCGTGGGGTCCGAGGCTAACTGTTTCGAGGGCAGCGACGACGAAATCCGATTTTTCACCACGCAAGAGAGGCAATCCCTGGTACTACATTTACTTCACACGCTGAGGGCCGGTCCGCACGATCTACAAAATCTACCGGGTTTTAAGTTGGTGGAAGGTCAAGCGATTGTTCCAAAGTGCATTTCGTCCGGTATCATTTCTCAGGTGCGATATATATAGTGGCCGCGCTACTTGCCTTGATCGATCGTAATTTTAACGATGGATGGTTAACGGATAAACTTTCAACCTCAGTATAATTCTCAAAGAGCTTTGCAATTTTCAATTAACAAAGCAACTAATAGATCAGCGAGTATGCTTCGGGATATTTTTCTCGGTAATTCTCAAATGAACTCAACTTCGACTTCAAGTTTTACTTGAGGTTTTACTTGAAGTTTTACTTTGTCAAGAAAATCGACTTGAACTTGTTTAAAAAGTTTATCGTTAAAATTACGGCTAAGTCTATGGCCGTTCGAGGCTTTTCTCGTCGTAGAAGAGGATTCGTGACGCGATCGATCGCGCTTTCGTCAGGTCTTCCCTCTACACGAATTACCCGCGCTAGAAAAACTGCAACGAAACTGGGTCCGCGCGTTCCTCAGCCCTCAGCCCTTGGACGACATTTGTAAATACTTCGGGGTGAAGATCACCATGTATTTTGCCTGGCTCGGCCACTACACCACCGCTTTGATCGTTCCAGCTGCAGTGGGTGTCATATACTGGGTATGTACGCGCGTATTCGTTCATAAGCGGGACATTTGAAGAATCTAAAGATCTTTTCTCGAAATGAAACAATGATACAGGAATGATTTAACAGCCAAAATAAAAGAAAACGAAAAAAGAAAAGAGAAACGAAACAAGCTCCGACATAGAATAAACTGTTTATTAGCCGGCGGAGTAATCTCGTATTAGAGATAGAGAAAAAATTTAAACAACAATCGAATCGACATCCAGGTCGGCATCATCGGCAGGAACCAAGCGGTGGAGGACGTGGCGTATGTCTTGTTCTCGGTGTTCAACGTAATTTGGGCTACGGTATACTTGGAGACGTGGAAAAGAAGAGGCGCGGAATTGGCGTACAGGTGGGGCACTTTGGATCAGAGGGACGATTTATTGGTCGAGCCTAGACCTCTCTTTACAGTAAGAACCTTTCCGACACTTTTTACGCCTTAGCACTTCGACATTGGCATGGTGTATAGTAGTGCGTGTGCTACTACTACAATATGATGAGTACAGTTATGCTTTTGCTACATATCGCCGTAACAATCGAGGATATGGCGTATTACGCGATGGGCTTTCAACAAACGGGAATCCACTCGTATCGGAACCGTCCGAAGCGCGATTCACACGATCACGGTCCTACTGTGTTCAGGGAACTCTAGAGATCTCACCGGTGACGGGTAGACTGGAACCGACTTATCCCAGGTGGCGGAGAAATATGTTTCGATATTTCGTCAGCGTGCCTATCATCGCGATCTGTTTACTCTTCGTTTTCATCGTTATGATTCTAAGCTTCCAAATACAGGTACGAAAAAATCCTGCAAGATCGATTCGCAAATTGCACCGTATAGTCGATGTATATTCAAAAAATACTCTACAATCGTTTCGATTCGAAGCCTAAACTTCGATTCAAGCGGCAATTATACGGTTCACATTGCGACTCCGTGAAAAATTCTTCTCTTCTTTAGAAGCTGGACGTACGGTACAAGATTCGTGCCAGTAAATTAATCTGTGCAAATCGATTCTAGGATTGGTGGGACGCACATCTTGAATCTGGAGGTTACGGATTCTGGCTTAGTTACATGCCAAAGGTGTTACTCGCGGTGGTGATCGCGTTGATGGATGAGGCGTATTTCAAAGTCGCGGTGTGGTTGAACGACTTGGGTATGTATCTGGATAAAAAAGAAGAATTTGATCTCCTGTGTTTTAATATTGCCATCCTCTCTGTCTCTCTCTGTCTCTCTCGCGCTCTCTCCCTTTCCTTCTACCTCTCTCTCTCTCTCTCTCTATCTATCCTCCGGCTCTCCCTCATCTGTCTGTCTATCTATCTGTCTCTCTCAACAAGATCATCTTTGTGCGATTCAAAATACAAACGACTCGCCATTTGCCGATTTGTTCGCATCGGTTTGTGTATTTCACGGTACACTATGCACGTCTAGTTCGAGAGCCTAGCATATACTTTCGATAACTTTTCCCACGGCTTAGCTTCTTCTAGATACTAACTGAAGGACTACGTAAGGAGAACGTTATATTTTCTACGTAAGGGACTTTTTCCTTACTAAGCGAATGTTGTTCTGTTTTTTGTGTGACGAAACCCGTGAGATACCATAGATACCGTTTTTATCTTCATTTACATCTCGGTGAGCATTTATGGTGCGGTAGATAGTATTTGTGATTTTTGTGTGTTGGACGCAGAAAACTATCGACTAGACACCGAGTACGAGAATCATCTGATCTACAAGGTGGCGCTGGTAATGAGAAACCTCCATTTTCAACGAATAGAGTATCAGTGTTGTGTTATACGTTATACACACGTCCTCCTCTAATTGACAATAAATAAAGGATCGAAGTCTCCGCGAGAGCGGTGATTATACAAATCTCTTTACTGTAAAAGTGTAAAAAGCGTAAAAACGGCGCCTCTGCAACACACAGGTCGATTTTAAAAAATATGACCTGTTAGCAACGTTTGAATTCGCCGTGAATTCGCAATTTGAAGAGAGCCACTTATATATTTAGAGGCGGACGCTTGGAAAAGACAAAATAGATTTTGCGTTCTTTGTTTAAACGTGAAACTGCTTGCTCTGGCTGTCTCTGTCGCTGCATGAACATTCTATTCGCGAGGAAAACACTTTTCGCTTAAAGATTTCATGTGTCAGTAGGCCTTCATGTTTACGCTTTTACGTGCATTCGGTACTTTACTTTGTATGTTAACGCGATCTACGATCTACAGATATAATTTACAAAGGCCACCCTATATTTCAGTTTCAGTTTGTAAACTCCTTCCTATCGCTGTTTTACATCGCCTTTTATCTCCAAGATCAAGAGAGGCTCAAGGAGGTGAGATTTTAATTTTTAAAAGCTGACAATGTTAAAATAAATTGTGAAACAGATGAAAAGAAGTTGGCTCGATTCGTAATTTGCTACGCCACGAAACGCCGCACAACTAAGAGAGAAAATTAATAACTTCACGCAGCGAGCGCAAAGAGTCCAAAAATCGTGAAAGAAAAATCAGATGCATCAGCGTAATCTACGCCTGTCTACACTTTCTCGTTTCAGCAATTGGCGGCTTTGCTCATAGCTCGCCAAGTGATCGGTAACCTGAAGGAGTCCGCAGTGCCGTACTTGATCGAGCAATTGCGTCTGGCGCGGTTGAGCTTTGAGCTATTCGGGGCCCTGAGTCCCAGTGAGGCGAGACCGGCACCCGGCCAAGAAAGCGAAGAGGCGCAACGCGAGAAGGACAACGAAGAGAAGGAGGAACGGTCCACCGACAGCGGCAAGTCGAAGCAACGAAACGTCAGCCAAGCAGAACTGGAGAGTTCCCTCTACAGAGTAGGGCATCCCACTAATTCTCTACTTAGTGACGTTGCGTTCAAGGTTCGGTCTAGATTTAGCCAATTGTTTCTTTTCGTTCTCTTCAAGAGCACATTCACTACCGCTCAAATACACATTACATGCACACGGGCGCGTACTTCAAAGCATTTGCAACTGAACGCAACATGTAAATACACGCGTTTAAAGATACTTACGTCGAGCCGAATCATCGATAAGTTCATCCCCTTTGAGCCTTCACTCCCTACCTTCCTCCCCCTTATATTGAGACCGAATATTTACGCGAATTGACTTTGCGAGTAGATTGGACGCTTTGCTCCACACATTTCACTCTTTCGTTTTGTGTCTTGCCTCTCAGGTGTTCTTTTATGTTCGACTGCGTTCTATCAGCACGACGGCTTAGCCGAATTAATGTTAATGTCGTATTGTGTTTCTTCGTCGTTTCTTTTTGCAGAATTTTAATCATTTTTTCCCGTTTTACACCGATCCCATTGACGATGCGCAGGTATCGACCAAAAAGGTAACGTTATACTCATCCTATCGTTAAATATCGATCCTCTCCGTCATGAATTACGGTATGCTTCACACGAATACTGATATCCAAGCGAAGATATGATATAACAGTAGAGAGGCAGAGATATTAACGTCACGTATTTTCGATGAAAAAGAAATGCAATTTTGTCAAATCGATTTGAACTATAAATAACGATCGATTATTACGGGAAAGAATATATTTTAGATCTCTCGTAAATTCTTATACGCGAAAGAACGATGTGTGTGAGCACAGCAAACGAAGTGACCGAAAGGAACGGTATGTAAATCTCATGGCTTATCATGCGCGATTTATCGATCTATGTTTCGCTACAGTTTTTAATTTTCTAAATGTTTGGCATAGTCTATACCCACAATATACGATACGATACGTATCATGTCGATCATCCAACGACACACGACAAGCACTGGACACATATAGACAATATTATGTTCGCATCGTGTTATAGTCCGACACGTTCTCATTATATAGTTAATATTAATAATATTAAGTCGATACTTCTATAGTTTGCTACAACTGTTATTAGGTTGGTATATCTCTAGTAAATATAATTGTTATAGATTGCGATTGGTATACTTGACGAGTATTAAATAAAACAAGAAATAAAGCGCGAGTCTAAATTACAAAAAAAAAATAAATTTGCTTCCGAAAGTGTGAATGAAAAAATTCTCCATTATTTGCGTATCGGATAAACTAAACGAGTAATTTTTTATTCGCAGTATGACGGAGCGTTTTCGGAGCACTTGGAAATGCTATCACAACTGGGATACGTTTGCCTCTTTTCATCGGCGTTTCCATTAGCCGCGATGGCAGCTTTGCTTGGGAATTTGCTTGAATTACGCGGCGATGCGTTCAAACTGTGTTTCGTGCTTCAACGACCTTTCGGGCGAAGAGTCTCGAATATCGGGACTTGGCAAGTAAGTGGAAAGATTAATTCGCTCTTCGGCACAGTAAGAGACTTGCGAACGAAATCCAACTTTTCATTCTTCGATAGAATGCTATGGAGACGATGGGGCTGGTCGCGATTTTAGTGAATTGCGCTCTGATCGGACTGAGCGGCCAGGTGCAACGAATGTTCCCGGAGATGTCGGCCACGCAAACGATCTTACTGATTGTGGCATTGGAGCATATAATGCTCGCTATCCGATTTGTTATTATCTGCGCGATTCCCGACATACCTCACTGGGTCGCGACCGAGATGGCTAAAGTGGAGTTCTTAAGACGCGAAGCGGTCCGAAGGTTGTCCTCGACGCCATCACCGGAGCAACAGCCCGCAACAGTAATAGGTATATTATTTATCCTTATAGTATTCTTGATATCATTAAATAGTCTTCCGACAACGAATAATCTACTGTTATATAGCGAGTAAGAAATCTAACGTCTGATCTTCCTTCAGTGAGAACTTGATGAGAAACACTTGAGTTAAACTTTAAATTGATATTCTACTTGCGAACTCTGTTCGCATAGAGACTGTGAGAGGAGAAATGCCTAGAAAATAAAAAAAAAAAATATTCGACGGGTACAAATAATGTATTCACTTTTGAATCTAAATTCTTTTACTTAAATAGAAAAAACAGTCTCTTTCATAAAACGCCAAGATTTTAAGAAAATGTATATTTTCTTATTTGAAAAATATTCTATTTAGAGAGAGTATAAGGAAATATGTCAACACATACACATTATATGTAGTACCCGCCGAATACAAATATTTTTTATTTTTTGGATGTTTTCTCTCAGTTGAAATTTAATAATTTAATATATTCTAGAATTTTAATAATTCAATTTAAAATTTAATGATTCAAATATATTCTAGAATTTTTTTATATCGATTCTCTTTCCCTTTCCCCTCCGTTTTCCTTCTCTTTTCGCTGTCCTATGACCCCAAATGAATACGAAGATTCACCGTCTATAGGACGATCCACGCGCAATGGTCTTTAATCACTTTACTTAACCCGCCGATTACGTCCTACCTCCTACCAGCTATTAATTTCGCTCGAACTCAGGGAGATTCGTGGTGAGTCCAGCAGACGGAGAGAGCGAAGAGCAGCATTTGCTCGCGGAACGCACCGGCTACGCGACCACGTCAAGTCAAGCGGACACCCCGATCTTGGCTTCAACCACCCACACGCCCAGCGGCCCGACAACACCCAGCGCCGCGTCGGTGCCGAGAATCGCGGAAACACCACCGACGGCCGAGACGCCCGGAGGTAGCGGTGGAAGCAGCAGCGAAACCAGTCCGTTCCTACCCGAGAACAATTCCAACGTGACCACCAGGGATATCCGTAACTCCCCGAGATGCTCCATACCCGGAGGTGAACGAGGTTCGATTTCGTTTTCCTTCTAATCCGAATCGGCAACTATCTCTGCTTTCAAGGAAACCCACAATAAGAGAAGTGATTCTAACGCGCTTTGAATGTATTGCATTCCAAGCTGAAATAACAAACGCGTATTTTTCACAAATGGTCAATTAGAGCCACCTCGATTTTCTAAGAAGAAATTACTATAGAATGATTTACATAACTTTTGCCTTACAAAAAGCTCGTTAAAAATTCATAAAGCCCGTGTCACACTACGGATTGGAAATAGAAGATTGCAGATTGAAGATTAGATTTTGACGAATCAATGCACTTTGGTCTTGGCTCCTTGCCTGCTTGGCTCCAATTGGTCAAGTTCCAATCTTCAATCCGCAATCCTCTATCCAATCCAATCCAATCCAATCCGTAGTGTGACACGGGCTTTATGGTTATCGCAGGAAGAATTAAACGATTGGACAAACAATTGCTTCGCACTGATGAGATATTTTTCCAGTAGGAAGACGCTCGAGGGAGTGGTTGAGCAATGAACCAGAAACATCCGGCGCAACTGATCAGTACAGCCATCATCTAACTATCGGGCCACATGGTGGAGTCGACTGGGTACGTCGATTAGGTTTGGAGCCCGGTGGGCGAAAATCTAGCGATTCCGAGATCAGCGGTGCCAGTAACATGAGCGGCAGGGAAGAAGAATTGACATTGCACAGGTCTACTGACTGTATCGTGTCCAAAGAACTCGCCTCTTCTTCAGACAGCGATCTTCTTAGGTAGGAGAAAGAGAATCTCTTCATTCAATCTTTCTCCCTTAAGTCTAACGATGTTATAAGGATAAAGAAGAAGAACGAATCCCTCCTCGCGTTTTTACTTACTCTTATACTGAGAAGAAATACTTGAAAGTCAACATTTGTGAGAAATAAAATTCATTTCTATGAAATAAAATTTATTTCTAGGAATAGACTTTATATCCCACCAAAAAAATTCCTAAGTATTGTTTTCTCAGTGTGTATTTCCGTATTAATCGTTAGTTTTGTGTTCGAAGGTCGGCACCGCCGTGGTCGGTGGCTCACAGAAGCCAAAAGTTCCGCTTCTCACCGGAAAAGGAGAAGGAGCGCGAGAAGGTGGCGGAGAAACAGCAGCAACAGCAGCAACAACAACAGCAGCAGCAGCAGCAACAACAACAGCAATATCATCATCACTATCATCAACGGGAGATGCACGAGCATCGTGAGCGGCAGCAGTCCTACCTTGCCGAGAAGGAGAAAGAGAAGGAAAAGGATTCGAGCGGTCTGTCGGACTCCAGCAAGACGATCTCTAGCCAAGAGGAGGAGAAACCGACGAAGGAGGAGCGCGAAGCGAAGAAGACGCGCGTCAAGCAGAGCCTGATGAAGCGGGCGCGCTCGGTCGCGATCTTCTCGCTGAAGTTGAAGGAACGTCGTGCTCGGGAGGCCGAGCTGAAGGCCAAGGAGGCAGAGAGAGAGGCCAGGTGGCAACAACCGCAGTCTTGCGTTGGCGGCGAGCTCTCATGCATACCCATAGAAAAGCTTATCTCCGTGGACGACATCGCCGCCATGGAAATTCGCCGGATGAATCATTAGCCGCTTGATTGGCAACTTGTCTCTCTCTCTCTTTCTCTCGCATTTTTGGTTTTTCTCGCTACGTAGACCGTCGTGTGTCGCACGCGATATCGGCGCGAATGATTATCGTTTGAGTATCGCGAGCAACCGAGAGCACGCGAACGGACGAGAGAGAAGGCGCATAACTTTGACGAGTCGTTACGAATTGACGGAAGAATGTCTTAATAGTAGGGCCGTATTAATAGGCGTTACTTGAAAAACTTGCCTCAGGTAAAATATTCGAATTTTTATCCAGAGTCAGATCTAAGTTTTCAATTGCGTTATGATAAATGTGACGTTTATATCTGTAGTCATGATTCAATTGAAAAACACTTATCTAACTCTGAATTTAGATCCGAGTATCTCATTTGGAACGAGTTTTAAGTAATGACTATTAATATAGGCCTTAAGCAACATTCCGTAGATACTGTTCCCGACGTCGTTTTGCCCCTTAGAGCGCCCTTGGCGATCATCCCCTCTCGGTGGTACAGTTCGGTTCAGGAACGCAGCGGGAACGGAATACTTCCGAAGAATCCGCGCGCGAGTAACGAAGATAATAATTTCCACGACTTAACGATCTGAAGAAACTACGGGACGCGATTTGTGCTGTTTTTGAAGTAACACTGATCGAGGATGAAAGCTCTGAACGACTGTCGACTCGAAAGGAGAATAATCCACGGAGTACATCACGTAGCGATTAAAGCCGCTCCGAAAAATTGGCGAAACTGTCATATTATAAATTTTTTCCAAAGTGCAGCATGTTTGACGCGATGTTCCGAACCGAACGTACACATTTCGCGCTAATCGCGACGATTATAATTTCGCTTTTATTCGATGCCCCTGCACTAAGTGGCATACTTTCCTAGTGCATAGGTCACTTGCTCGCGATCACATCTTAGATAATCGAGCCGTAATTATCCCGCTCGCGCCGTCAGTAATTGTAACTGTACGCCGAAAACATTAAATTACTCCCGGTTGGATCTGAAACGCGCGCACACAAGCGCGCGTATTACTATATGGGACTCGGACGACGCGACGATCCGATCGTTGTGGGGAAAAGAGAAATAAAGAAAAATAGAAAAAATAAAAAAATATCGAGAGCGCCCGTTAATCGCGAAATCTTGCCGGGGAGACTGTCGAGGAGCTTGTGAAGTGTCGTTAGACCGCTCGCGCTGGGACAGGAAACATCGGCGCGGAAAATTCAACGAAGAGAACATAGGAGAGGAGGAGGGACTTTGTTGTTGTTGCTGCGGTAATAAGTTGTTAATTAATATTATAAAATTCTAGGTGTTAATGGTTTAACGAATTTTTGCTAAATAGATCCTCTCACACGAGGTGTAACATCGTTGTCGAGACCACCGCCTCCAGAAAAATCGCCTCGTGTCCCTGTTGGAGATCGTTCCCCCCTTCGCGGAGGGGAGACGACGACACGCGGAAGCCGCACCGTTATATACGTGATAACAAGTTTGCCACGCGACACGTTCCGTCGACGAAGAGATAGAGAGTCGATTAGAGTGCACTAACACAATACTACACTTACACATACATACACACACATACATATACGATGCTCTTCGTCCAAAAAGTGAATAAAAGGAATTTAGAGGCCATTTTTGTATATAGCGAAAAGTTACGCAGAGATTGTAAAATCGGTTCTCATGGCCTAGCCTCATGTCCCCGTCCGCGGCTGAACTTTAGCGCAAAGTTATTAAGTACACATACACACGTATATACGCACACATTACATACATATGAACAAACACATACACACGCAACAGAAATTTTATTACATTTATCGATATTATTAGCGTTAGTACTTACAATTAGATGCATCCACATTGAGCACCGTTGAGCAAGTCGATAATCGCGTACCGTTGTACCGTAGAGTGCCCTTCGGGAACTTGCAAAGATTCGAGTGCAGTAGACGCGAAATCGATAGATTAGCCGCTTTCGCAAAAAAGCAGGTCGAAATCAGTTCGGCGGGAAGCGTCTGTGTTTGTTAGATGTTTTGTATAAAACAGGAGAACTGAGCCAATAAAACATTCTACAAAAGACCAATCCTCCGATTACTTCCCTATCCCGCGTCTGAAAAATGAAACGTTTCATCCGAATAATAGTGACAATTCTTTGTCCGTGCTTTCGATCGTTGAGGAATATAACGCTTTGGCGAAATAGCAGTAATGTTCAAGAAAATTCTCACCTGGGAATCTTCGATCAAATTACGTCGGATCGATTCGTTTTTGCGCGCAAAATAGGACACTGAGAATTAAAACTGTCACTCGTCATATCAGTCAGTACTACCAACTTTAGGTTACAACAAAGTGCTATCGAACAGCAACATCATGCAGTTTCTCCTAAAATCCGGATCTAAATGAAGAGTGTGGATTATAATTGGACCAATCAAGCAGAACCAAACGTTAGATTATCTGATTAGTCCGATTGCAATCCTCGATCCGTACCAGAGAGAAGCCTGAGAGCGGCCACCAGCTTGATTTTAGTTAGAGACCCTTGAATCAGAGTTTCGAAATAACGTCCCCGATTTTTATTGGTGTCGCCATGGTTTGTCAAACTAGTAGCTACAGTATGACTGTACGACCACTATAGCAGTGTGTGTAAGCAAAAGTAATAAACAATGCCCGGTTCTTGTGCGCCAGATTGTAGTAATTCAAGTGTAAAAGGCTAAATCATGAAAGTATTTCCTCGTAATATAAAACAAAGAGCAAAATGAGCAGTCAATATGGAAAGGATTGGAGCCCAAGCAATAATTCATTTCTCTGCGAAGCTATCTGTTGAAATCGACTTTCATAAACATTTTTTAAATAAACTATGTATATTAATTTATAGTGCAATTTTATACCAAATTGTCACAAATTAAAGATATACCAAAGGTACATTGTATTTAGATATAAGTTAGCATGTAAAAAAACAAAAGAATGAAAGAAACGCTATTTTAATGTTATTTTAATAGCAAGACTATGGCAATGCATAATATATAAGCAATAAATTAAAGTATATTTTTTGATCCATGTAACTTATTTTCCTGCTATTCCAAATACCATACTTTACATATTATATTTGCCGCCATGGCTGCTTGCGATTTTTGACAAAATATGGCGTCACCGACCTAACTTACAAGACATTATTTCATTACCTAACTTACAAGATATTATATACATAAGGTATATATAAAACATATATAAAGCATGAAACAAGTATATATATAACAAAGTATATATAACATGCAGGATATAATATACACAAAGTATATATAACACATATAGAGCATAAAAATATGACATGCTGGAATATTAGTTAATAAAATATAATTAAATAATAATTAAATAATAATTAGTTTAATGTATCATCAAGAAATAATCCGACGAGAAGAAAGTTTATCGAGTCGAAATTTCAATTGGCCATTGTTATGCAAGAATAATCCAATTCAAAAAATTATAAACTGTTATCAATAAATACTCCACTTACATCTTTTTAAACTAAATAAAAAAAAATTCAAGCCATATAGATGCTTGAAATGAATTAAGAAACAGTTTTTTATTTTTTACCAGTCACGTCTTTTTGCAAATTTTTCTAAGGATTGAGCTAGTCAGTTCTCTTAAAGAAATGGAAATACTTGACCCGTTTAACTATTGCAAAAATCAAAGCTAAATTCTTTGGTTGGATCATTCTTACATAACTCCGGCGTAATATAAATGCCAATTCTTGCTTTACTTCCCGTCGGATCTAATGCGATTTACACCTACGTGCATGCAATCTACGTAAAGTGACGCTTTGTGTCTACTATATGAGCGTCTAAATTGAGCGCTCACCATTGCGCGTTGTCACAGTGTCCAGGGTCCACCAGCCATCCTGTCGTTGCATCTGACACTGCAATAGTCCTCGTATCCCACGTCGCCTGTAATTCACTCCTGACCGCGGTAATCTAACGGAGGTTTCACGAAAAATCGCATTTCTCTTGAAGAATACACTCCAAGTTGCGAATTGCGTATAAAATATCGCGAACTGCGTCTTCGAGGAAATGTCGGCTTCTCGGATAAACGACGAATATGTGCGACAAATTCAGCAACAATCCGATCGAGTTGCAGTATATCTCTTTAATACACACGCGACGCGTATCGCTTACGAAGAAAACGAAATTCGCGAGCGAAGGGAGCACGCGACGCGAATCGAAGGCCGATCTCGCGAAATCTTTCGACGCGTGAACGATTTAATCGCGCGAGATTTTCACGTATGCCATGGAATATCCCTAATGTAACGTTTCGATGGAGCAGCGTAGTAGGCTGCAATACAGCTGCGCAATATTTTTGCGCATAACAGTACCGCAATATTTTTGCGGATAACAGTTCCGCAATACTTTTGCAAAGACAATTCCGCAATGCTTTTGCGGATAACAACTCCGCAATATTTCCGCGAAGTTCGCTCGCGACTCTTCCGTAAATACAATCCGGTGAAATTCGCAAACCTATCAAATTAATAATTGCGAACGCGAGCGTGGATGAGAAATCAAGAACTATGAAAATTGTGACGATAGAGATAAAGATTCTATTCAAAATTCACATGAAAAAAATGTTGCCGCGTGAGACGTCTGTTATCATTCGATGGAACTTGTCGCGCGCTGCGTAAGTAAACAAACAACTGCTCACTTGTATACGTTTTTCGCGAGATCAAAGCTCGCTAGCATTGTCTGTATTATATCCTGCGTTAGAAAACTTTAACTTTAAGTGAAAAATTGAAACCTGTAAATTTTCAAACAATCGTAAAATTAATTTTGCAAGCAGTTATATAATTACGTTCGATCTCTTGCAGATTATCTGCGCAGATACCGCACGATATCGAATTTTACTTAATAACGAAGCACGAACTTTACTTAATGAAATGCAATCGCGATTCAAGCTCACGCGAGAGAGAAAATTGAGAAAATTAACGGCCAGCGGAAGATCTATGACGCAGGTGATGTAATTGCACATTTTCTGTGGCGCAATCTCTTTTAGTGCGCGTTGGAGCACTGCTCGAGACACCTGGAAGATCACATTCAATAAAACTAAATAATTTTACATAATTTTGAATGTTCAGAGCGTATACTCAATACTTTAAACATCTACCAGATAATGTTGGGGTTTGGTTAATCAAAATTTCCTCCGACGAAAATCGTCAACCAATCAGTAATCTAAATTAATCAATTAATAAATATATGTATATTGAGAGAAAATTATTTGAAAATTTAGTTGTCAAATTTATGTATGCATTACTAAATTATATGCATTGCTAAATTATTCTTTGAAAAAAAAGATATTCGATATATATCGATATTCGATATATATCGAATATCGATATATATCGAATATTGTTTTTTTCGCGATATATTTTCGAGAATCAGAGCTTTGGACACGCAAGCGTTTTTCCTAGCATTTCACTGAAGAAAATACACTGATTATTCTTTAGATAATACGTATACCGTATTGTACATGAATTAACATTAGTCGATAAGATAATCTTATTACGCAAGACGTAAAACCTCGCGAGCTATCGCGAATTTTTTTAGAGAAACGTTACGCAAACTTTCGTTTTATTGAGGCAAAAGAAAATACCGCGACGCGGTTCTGGCGCGAACGAAGGCCGACAGTAGGAGAATGCGACTTGTAATTTATCCTAAAGTCTAAATAATGCAAAGTTTTGATGACCTCGCAATTCTCGCCAACTGACCTCTTTCCTTACTAGTGCGCGATCCACCATTATCTAGCCGTTCTTTGATAATTCATACGAACGCAGATTTTCCTGCTAGCTATCCGAGAATATCTTCGTGCTAATTTAGTGGGTCTAATTTTAGCTGGAGTCAATAACGGTAACCGTAATAATAATTAGACTACAGACCGGTGGTTTGATAAATGATGTATAATCGGTTGTAAACTGATTTGCACACTTTTCATCCAATAAAGTTGTAACGCTTCAAGTCGTCAGAATTGAGAGCCATTACTGACGTGTATGCACAGTTATCGGTTATGACAGGAGTCAAAGTAAAACTACAGAGTGTGACATCTGTGAAATTTGGAAGAAAAAAATTTATTTCGAATTAAGAGAGTGCATTATTTTGAGAAGTAAGTTTAGGTATATTTATACCTAAGTCATAGTAGAGAGGCTTTTTCAATTTTGACAGTTTGAAACGCTGCAACTTCATTCGATAAAAAGCGTATAAAATTTTGTAATCGATTATACGAGGTATCAAACAATTATTGACGCACCCGTTGTATGCTGGGATGAAAGTTATCAAACTGAACACATAATTTTGTTGACGAGTGTATTTTATGTGTAAAAAAACATTCCATTTAATGTAACAATTAGTTAAATAGTAAAAGTACGCACACGTGAGAAGCAACACGCGAGTGTCGAGATATAATAAAAAGGCCTAGGCATGATTCTCGGCGCTTACAGTATTAGCTATAGCTATAGGTCGGGAGAGAGACGGCAGCTTGTACGTCTGCACTCTTCCACCGCCCGAGACTGGCCGAAGCGCCAAGCGCTATAGTTCGTGACAGGCAGCCCATACGTACACAATTTTTCACTTGTGTGCGCTGCACGCACTATAGGCTGCGTTCGGAAACATCACTCGAGTACTCTCCCTCTCTTTTGATCTCACTCTTGTATTTCGCTCACTCCAACGGCTATCGTCTAGTAGTGTGCACACAGTGTGTGTTTCCGAATGCAGCGATAGTTACGCGTTCTCGGTCCCACATGTGGCAGCTCTGGGTGTGATGCACCTCCCCCCCCCCCC
>NW_022639457.1:63528-69771 GCF_010583005.1 Odontomachus brunneus
CCCCCCCCTTCAATTCCACTCAGTCAACGACCCGAGCGGCCGTTACAACGGTCAGTTTACCTAGCTTTTGTAGAATTTAGGGTTTTTGTTGTTCAGGTATTGTTATTACCGATTATTCGATCATCATTATTTCGCTATTATCAACTCGCGGATATTATCACACGATTGTCGAACATATATTATTATCACTACCATTTAATATACGAATTTTATTACTTCTTTATTCGATTATTATTTAATTTATTCGGTTATTATTTAATTATTACTATTACGCATAGGAAAGCAACTCGGGCGTGCCGTTACGACAATTTCTTTACCTCGCCTTTAATCAGTTGTTATTGCCGCTGCCCAGTTTTTGTTGTTATTATTGTTATTACTGATTATTCATTGTTATTACTGATTATTCGAACATCGTTATTCAGTCCTCTCGCGGCTATTATCACACGATTGTCGATCAAATATTATTATCACCACCATTTATTATTCGAATATTATTACTTTTTTATAATAATTAAAATATAGCTCTCATGTTTCTATTTGATCCGTACTGATACGAGCATAATAGGTTTCAGTGCACACTTCGTGCACTATAGTGTACAGAGTGCAGTTAGAGGAAGTGTAATTCCACCTCTACTGTTCTGTACTTGGAGTGCAGCTAAACGATTAAACTCTTTCCAAGTACTGTACCTCTTATTTATGTGTATGGTTGAATCTATCTCACGGCATATTCTATGATCGTTCAATAGCAATGACGACAGTTGCCTTTATATCAACGTAATTATACGAAATAATTCCTTTTTTTGTTTACGTGGACAACCGTTGGTCCCGTATTTAGCAGATTACATATTCACCCACAATGGTGAGAAGTGTTGTTTATTGTGAAGTGTATTTCTCACTGTGCTCCCCGTATAATTATTTTTTTATCGATCTTAGAGGTTACATATGTCATTCTTTAGATTTGAAAAGCAACGTTTATGTCAAGTTATGTCGGTTTCTAATATTTTTCGGTGCTGTAATTTTAGCCTCCTCAATATATTTTATCTCTTTTCTTATTTTTTTATATTATTCTACTTCTTTTAATACTATTCTAAAGTAATTTACAAAATAGAATAATTCTACATAATTTTCGTATTTCTCTAAATATCTCGTTACAGTCTGTTGCAGAATTTTTGAAGGGTCTCCCTTCTCATAATGAAAATAATTTTGCGAATTTTCATACTGACAACGGTAATCGGACATGTGTCAAGAGACCATCTGTTTATCTTCCTACCAAGGATTATCCTTCAGAACAAAGTAAATGTTTATTGTAGAATAATGACTATGCTCCACATGGACATGGTATTTAATTTTGTATTTGTAGTTATAGTTACTGAGAAAACCACCATCTTATTGAGGTATCTTCATCAACAATGGGATAAAAAGGTAGTGCAATAATATTATTTAGAAATCAAATATCACTAATGACTTTTATCAATTGATTCTACTCTGATATTTTTTTACCATAAATGTAATAATTTTTCAGAATGCAGACAGAAAAAGAGAATTTTTATCTACTAATGGTGACTCACAAGATGATGGATCCACAGTACGCAGTAAAAGGCCACGACTTGATCTAAACAATTCCCTTTGAAAAGTTGCAATTTTCGTACGAACATATATTCTTAAATAACCAACATTTATATATGATCTAAATCAATTATATAGAAAAACGTTATTTATGGCACAAGATTACATTGGACAAGTATATGAAAGTAAAACATATTGCTTTGAACTTTATTATTTTACTTATTTTCTGTTTGATATCAATTTTATGATATCCATATATTTTGTTATATAAAATATAAATGTGTAAATTTGTAATTATGAACGTCATAAATTGTGATTATAAATGTCAGTTCATATTTCCTTGTTCCATACATTGTCCACTTAAGTAAATATTGGCAATGTAATGAAAGACATTCTTTTTTTGTAATGTGATAATTTTATTTGCATTATCTTTTTTGTCATCGCAATTGTTTTCATGTTGTATCAAATTTATTTAGTATTATGTAAGGGTTTTAGTTGAGATCAATTATAATTACTATATTTGTGTTTATATGTGCTTTTGCTTGTATAAGAATTATTTATTAAAAAATGGAACAAAATTAATTTATGATGGGTATCATATATGCTTTTTGTAAAACACATCCTGACCATTTAAGGTGTATGTTTCATCATTTTAGGTACATGTTTCATCACACAAAATACTTTATATGTATAAAGAATTTTTTATACAATATTTACTGTTGAATGTACCTAAAATTTTTGGTGTATTCATTAAAGAATATTCTCTCTCTCTTCTCTTTCTCTTCCTTTCTTGTAAATTTTACATATGTACAAGATATCTGTGACAATTCAAGATATAATATTCGTGTGCAGGTAAAGTTCATCAAACTATACAGGAAAGTTATGTGCTATTTTACAAATTCCGCAATATTGTTTAATTAATTTCTTATAATAGCTATTGCAAAATTTACAAAACGGTACAGAACTTATATATTAAATTTGATTTCTTTTACTTACATACATGTGTTACGTCTTGAAGTATTATATATTTTGTATATGAAACAATTGCTGTCTTTGAATGAGTTGCTCGAGTGAAGATAGCAAAAATAAAAAATTATGAATAAATAGCCAAGAAAACAAATTTAGAGAAATCACAGGTAAAGAATATTTTAAATTATTTAGTACACACTCTCTTTTTCTCTTCTCACATTTTTATCACAGATATCGAATTTGTTTCTATGATATTAAGATACGTTAAAATAAAAGAACTTTAAAGAACAATATATAATTTAGATAGAGGAATAAGGCACTTGGTTGTACTGAACTGTATATAAGTTAACTAACAGTTAAATCATATATCTTCCTTTTTCCTTTAAAATAATTAAAGACACATATTTTAACTGTGCTGCTTAGTTTATCACTTGATTGGTGCACAATCAGGCCTAAATGTATTCTTCCCCCACTCTGTATATATTTAAATAAATATTATAAGTCAATACGGGGTCATATATTCTAACTTTCAAGTTATGTACGTACCTATTTTACAACAGTATGATAATACAATCTCTAAGAGCTCACTGACATGGCTCCTTAGGATAATTATGTAAAGGAAAAAACGACACTATAATAAAATCTCAAAACGATAACAGATTGTACACAGAGGCTTAGTACTCGTTAATAAATTAAAAGTGCTTCTAATAAATAATCCATCCACTGATAAGAGCGCAGCTGCATTGGACATGAATATCGGTAATTTTTATTACACTATCGTTCTGTTTTATGCTTAGATTGATACCAAATACTGTAATATAATTACATTATATTAATTATAATTATAATTATATTAATTAATATCAACATTTTTTTATATTTTATATCATTTATTCATTATTTAATCATTCATTCACTTTATCAAAAGCAACAGGTATATTTAAAATTAAAATAAACGTGATCCTTCACAGACTAAGTTTGTCTTACTTTCGTGTTAGAAAAACATTATTCTATCTTTATCACTCATTACATGCCGAAGGTAGATAGAATAATACTTTTAGCCCGAAAGCGTGCAAAACTAATTTACCCATAGACGTTTCAGTTGTTGATGGATGATATGTCATTGCAGGCTTTATGTGCGATCCGTATGATTTACCAGGATTGTCGAACTTATATAAACATATATTATTTTTCGAGACAACAAAAGATTTCACGAAGAAATCTACGAATATCTTTTATGAAGAAGATACGTATATTAAAAATGCTGATAATTTTGTGATAACATATTTGTGAATAATTTGAGGGGAAGAGAAAAGAGAAAAAGAGCCTTGTTGAGATTATATTGTCCATTTGTCTTTGAATATATACATACACATCTTCAAACAACATCAGCAGATGATGTACGAGGGGACTCTAGAACATTACAATATTCAGTGTTCTGAAAAAGATAAAGTTCGACTATACGGCCATTTGATGTTTCAAATCATATATTTACATTTCAAATTAACTGGTATAAAAGAATTTTAGGTTTCATTTTGACATGCAGCAAGTCCAGAAGTCCAGAAAAAAATTGTCCCATTGAGAACCTATGAAATCTGAAAACCTGTGAAACCTGTAAAATCTGAAATCATGAAAACTTGTATGTCTTTTTAATTTACCTATGAGAAAAATTAACGAGATATTAATATATTTTTTTTTGAATACTACAATATATAATACGCAAGTTTCTGTAACAGAACCAAGTGTGAACAATAACAACCCCTATATAGTAACCACGTTACTATTCATGCGTTTGACGCAGCAAATTGAAAGTTGAATACGACAGCTTAAGTACCTGTAGAAATAACAGACACGTTTAAAGTTATTCTTTTCTCTAAAAAATGTCTATAGTAATCTATAACAATTCTTGTTCCATTAAATGATCGATACTGACTGCCACAAACGAGTCAAGATTCATCGTGATTATGTATGCACTACTAAATTCGATGGGAATCATTGCACGTTTCATAAGAATCAGAAGAGATCGCTTGTTGTTATTGTTAAGCACTGGCCAATTCATCTCATAAATATTATTCGTCAAGTGAAGACTCTATAAATAAAAGCGTAACAGGAATCGCGTATATTACTTATTAATGTTTCGATTAATTTAATTTAATTAATAAATTCGGTTATAATATACATTTCATTGAATGATCAATTTCTTTTATTGATTAACGCAATAATAATGCGTTACCACTGGAACACTGGTTCCCGATATATTCTTTTCGTTTTTTTATGTATTTGTATAATATTTCGTATATATAATAAGATATGTACTTTTAACTTAACTTCGTTCCCAAACCAACAATAAATGAAAATTTGCGCTAACATGCAGTTGGTGTAACATATTAATGGAATAAAGCTCGCGTAATCCTCGGCCATCGCTATTCGATACAAATTCGAGCATACCACCAACATGCTCACCGCGAACTGAACGGCGATTATTTTCGTAAACATATTATTCAATGTGCTCGCGTATCTGCGATCAGACAGAAGGATCTTTATATAGACTCAATATTCTCGCAAATTACTTATAAATTTTGTAAGAGAGCACATAAAACCAGAAAATTGCTCGCGATGTCCGTAGCTAAGTATAGAACCATTGGTAGATTCACGATTATGCTTTAAATACAATAAACCTCTCGATAATATTCGTACTACTTACAGATCAATTGACAATTGTTGTAAAATGAAGGGCATACCCAGTAAACAAAGAATATTGGATCAATTTCTTGAAATATTAATTTTACGCGTATTTCTTGAATATTTTCGTTTAATATTTTATAAACATTTCAAAGATATTACCGGATAATACAATCACTTTGAATATTGCAAAAATGTTTTAGAAATATTAAAGTGTCGAAATTATTCGTAATAATGTTAACAACGTTAAAAACTATATATTAGAAAACGTTATGTTATTAAATATCGTTGCAATAACGTTCTATTAATGATATTTTGTTTACTGGATATTTTACGCGTATTTTGAAATTGCTTCAAGAACTGACTCAAATACGAGATTGTGATGATGTATGCAATCACGCAGAACGTCCTGACCCTGCGTGATTTTTGTCAATCGGTGCTCCAGGATTTCGAATTGGCAGCATATCTGCAGCAAGAAACCGCAAACTAGACTCTCGCAAGCGACGTTCACCAAACCGGAGGCCGCCATGCCTATCATTTGATGAGTGAACACGAGAGTGAATGCAATAGAGCCTGAATAATCGAACGGCACCCATGCCATATATGTCAAGTTTCCTTTCGTAAAATCCATCCATATAGACGACACGAGTATCGCTATGACCGTTACCATCACGAGAATTAAATAGCGCATTGTGTTATCCCTGCAAAACAGTTACAAAAATCGTCACATTTCTTTGCATTCTAACGCATCCTACACATGGGTTACGCTGGGCGAATTAACAACGTGTACATATGTAATAATGAATGCGAAATTTCGCTGTTTTACCTGTGTGAAATGTGTAACGTCAAAAGGATAAAGAAAAAAACATCCCAGACAGCACACAACATTTACAAAATATTTTGGAAATATAAATATATTAAATATCTTTTAAATATTCTAATGTTCGAGATTTTCAGATATAAAAAAGATTATGATAAATAGTAGGTGTATGAGGGGGGTTCTAAGCCTGGTACTCTGAGGGGGGG
>NW_022639457.1:69800-78939 GCF_010583005.1 Odontomachus brunneus
CGCGGCCTTTCCCCCCCTTCCTGTTGGCAGCGGTTCGCGAGCGGGCCGCGCCACCCACTCGCCTTTCTCCCCCTTTCCGGCGCGCCTAGAATATTCTCGAATATTCCAGAAAGATCATATTATCGAACGCAAAGATGACGGAGTCCGACGAAGTGCACTTACGAACCGAAATACTTTCTCAATCACAGCATCAATCAAAACACCGGTAACGCGCGTAATGTTTACGAAAGTCACGGAAGCGCGGCACATGACAGGGCGCCAAACCATTGAACAAAAAGTCATCTGCCCACCAGAGTAGTAAACACACTCGCGGAATAGTCTGCTGGGGAGCTTCCGTGCGCGTGCGCCACTACGCCACGCCTTATCTCTCTCGCGCGAGACTCCTTTCACTTCTCTTTATGCTCCGCGCTTCACGCCCCCTATAAATCACCGATTGCGCCCGCACCAGAACGCGGTAATCGGCGCACCTCTAAACAATCGCGACCTCCACGGCGGTCGGTCTTACCCGCGAGTGCGGCGTTTCTCGAATGTTTTGATCCTGTTTCTTGCCGGCGGAAGATCAACACAGCGCAGAATACACGCGTGGTGGCGAGTTATTTCCGTAATTCTCGTCGATTAAAACACTTGGCCGCCTTACGGCCAATGTTCCGTTCGATCGGACTCATTGATCAAAACATCGATCGCTTTCGTTAACGAGCGTTTTCTCATAGAATCGTATTGTACGCGAGGATCTGATAGCGCGGATTAGTATCGATATACTATCGTCGATGACAGGTAAATATCCGGAATGACAGATGAAGCAGATAGGTATCAGAATGCTGAGTTCGGAAACAAACGATACGTTATTTTCAGGTACGTGAGATCATTTATTGTATAGAAGCTTTCTGATTTTAATACATTGAACGCCGTGACAGCACGGGCATCCGGCAATATGGCTACTATAATGTCTCATTAAATTACGTATGAATCCGATTAACGTAGTACTCAGTAAACACATAACTGCTATATAACATAGAAATAACAAAATTACATGTTATGTCTGTATTATATAGCAGTTATTTGCTCTGTATTCGTTAGGTAGTTGCATAAATAATCTTGCCTAAAGAGCCAGCATTCATAATCGGTTATATTTGACAAAGTTCAGTGTGACAATTATAACTGCATGAATCTGTGATCGCTCGTTTAACTTGTATTTGTATTTATTTCATACAAAAAAAAATATCGATTTAAATAGCTGAATAACGACCCACGAGTACGAATCTATAACAAATTATTGTAAGCATTATATTAATTATGTAGCTGACTTAACAATAAGTAGAATATCACACGCGATAAGTAGATATGAAATAACCTAGTAAAAATTAATGATCAAGTATAATTAATGGATATATAAAGCAACAAATTTTGGTTTTTCGTAATCTGTCACTATTAATTGTTTTTCACATTTTAGCTTTAGAAATATATCTATTGTTTATTAACGTCGTGGGATATTTTACTAGCACTCGCGTGGATTACGACTCGATCGGAGAAATTTTGCGTAAATAATGTAACACACGATATGGAAAAGTACGCGTCGCGCACAATATAAAGCAATGAGTAATAAAGAGCTATGTCATTTCATGTTGAGTGTGGAGTGTTTTCCATTGAGTAGCTGATCGGTGACAACAATCAACACTTTTAAAACAAACATATCGCGACACGCGTTATTTACATATAATACGTGTAAAACACGTGCTTATATCGACATCACATTTATTAACACTAATCTTTCCGATATGATTGTCAGTATTATTACGAAGCGATCGGGAGACAGGATACAGAAAATATATATATCCAAGTCCATTCAGTTATTTATCATATCCGACTTTTACGGATGTTTGACAAACTCGCCAAAAGTAAGCGGATATCTCGAGTCGAAATTCAAACCCAAACTCATAGTCCGTCACTATTTAATGAATAATTAAGTATATATGAATCTTCAATTATTCGTCAACGTGTGTACAATATCAGAAAGTTCCTCACTCTATTTTTATCACATATAATTATTATTTTTTATTATATAATATAATATAAAAATATATGTAATCTCGCACATTGTATTTTTTCCTCTTTTTTTTCATATTTCCATATCGAGTACCTTTTTATTCTTGATTGTCTAGACCGAACAAATTTTTTATTGTTAAACATTAATGAAGAAACGATATTTTTATTTCAGATCTGACAGATCTTATGACTGCATCACGAAGGCTGCTGTAGTTCCGACGGGTGCTGTACCAGAGGATTCGGGCCAAGCAGGGTCGGCTTGAAGGTAATTTTGCAAGTTTCCTGTAATTTCTTTTAACCTTTTGTGATCTGAAGCGGAGATATAGTAATCGATATAATTTACTTACGATCGCAGAGAGTTAATCTGTTCTTATTTATTTGCATTCATTCTTTAAACCAAGTTTTTAAATCTAATCAAGTGAATTTCTATTTTTTGTTCTAGATTTGAAGCGGAACGTGGCTGACTCTGACTGCAAGTCGTTTTGGTGAGAGAAAAAGAAAAGAATTTCTGGTGAGAGAATTAGATTGTAGGATTTAAGTGATATCGTTGAAATTAATGCGAATTGCTTGTAGATTTTTGCATGTTGAATTTTTCTATGTTTTTGCACACAGAAAATACATTCCGCTTTCAAGTAAATGTTATTTTCTTGAAGAATTTCATAAGTTTATATATATAAAGTTTATAAATATATTTCATAAGTTTATATTATTTCATAAGTTTATATTCATAAATCTATAAATTTATTAAAAGCATCACATTTATTTAAAATACATTCTGAATTTTAGTAAATTTGGAATTTCAATGAGAAATATTAAAATTAAAACAATTCAATTTGCTTGTTACGTTAAGTTAACCAATATTTTTCAACTTTTCATCAATTTTTACTTGGATAAAGTTTTAAATTACTATCGTGCTTAAATTTATTAAGAAAATATTCTTTTGGATATAACTTAAAGGAAGGAAAGTAAATTGATCAATCGCTTTTCTTAGCACGATATTTTTCTGTGTGTACTTGTGTTGTATTTGTGCTGTTTATACAAAATGTACTACTCGAAAGAATTAGGATGTCACTTTGTGAAAATCAATTTTTAATAATCTATGATAAAAATATCTATATAATATTATGTAAACGGAATATTTAACTATTTTACTTTTATTTATAGTTGCGCTATAGAATTATTCCAAGTATTATTCATTCAGTATGGTCCTTTAATTATTTCGAGTAGTAAATATATTGTGCAAGAAATTTGCGCTACCACACGCTGAGTTCGAGGTTATCTCGCTCGCGTAAATTGGAATTTTTCGAACGCCGCGGTTATCAACTTATTTTTTTGCGTATTTATTTTCTCAATAAAGAGGAATCTTATTAAATTCACTTCGCAAAAATATTGCGAAGATCAGCTTTGACAAGTAGTATGAAGTTATTATGCGTAAGAAACTTTGCAATACTCACAATTATGTCGTGTGCTATATTAATAGATTTTGCGATTGATTTTCAAGAGTAATGATTTTTAATATTCGCATTGTAAAAAATTGATTTGATCGTAAATTTCGACCGATATATTTCGTTATAGATATTTTTACACGCGATTTCCACGGTTCACCAGAGTTAAGAATTTACCTGAATTGCGATTTTTTATTGCGATCCACGATTCGATTTGTGAAATACGCGAATATAGTATATCATATCTGAATAAACACCCGTTAAATAAATTTGTGCATTTTAGTTTTTGTTAATTGAGTTTGTACATTTTGTTTCGAAGCAAATTAAAAATTTTCAGGGCGTTACCGTTAAAATATTTATTGATAAATATAAATACTCTGCTTAAGTCATAAATCTCGACCGCGTCGCGAGTGCAATCAACGTGGGACGACGCAACATAAGAGCTGGTGAAGTTCAGGATATGAAGCAGTGAACCTGGCTGGACATGTTGGTGGATCAGGATGGACATCGGTGGATTTCAACGAGCAATGATGAGTTATCAATTTACCGCTCACAAAGAGCTATTTCTACACAGAAAAAAAAGATTTGCTAATATATGGACAAAATATTAAAAATATTAACTGCAGGAGTAAATTTTCTTGCTTTCATAGTAAAAGTTATTTAGTTGTGATAACTAAAAGATTTGTTAATATATATATATATATATATATATATATATTATATGCTAATATATCTATTGCTAATATTAGCTAATATATATATTGCTAATATATATATTTAATAATATATTAGCAAATCTTTTAGCTATCACAACTAAGTAACTTTTACTATGAAAGTAAGAAAATTTGTTCCTGTAGTTAACGTTTTTAGTTGTCCATATATTAGCAAATCTTTTTTTTCCATGTATAACGTAGTGCATGCCGCAAATTCGCATTGATTTCTAACGAATAGAAATAGAAGTAGAATTTATTAGAAAAAATTGCAATTGTGTTGATATATGTAGGATAAGCGATGTTATCCAAAATGTCGCCTCTTGTTTATTTCTACACGAAGAAAAATAATTTTACTCTTTTAGCAAAATCGTCGTTGCTATTGCATATTCGTAGTGACATCAAAAAAACTTAGTTGACGTAACTAATTTTATAAATTATCAGAGCAGAAGTAGTTTTGTTGCCAGGATAGAAAAAATTTGTTGAGTATATTTGTTCTAAGAATCACGTTAATTTGCTATTGATGCAAAATAATGTATCATTAGCAAATTTATTTGTTATCAGAGCGAAACTGCAACTGTTTATATAAATCCATTATGGTTCTTATAGCAAAATAATTTGTAGCTTCAGCAAATTATATCCAACAAATAGTGATTAGTACTTTTAGCAAATCTTTTTGCTGTCCATATAATAACGAAAAGATTTTGCTAGACCAGCAGAAAATTTGCTAGGCCAGCAAATTATTTTTCTCCGTGTATTTATTTTTTGTTTCTTTCGACAAACAAGCAAATAATTATGATAAAACTTTTGATTTCCAATAATTTATCGCGTCGACTGACATTTTTGCGTTCACTGAGAAAAAAATATTTGATACTCGTAAATACATATAATCATATAGAGAAATAATGATTATAATTTATGGTCGAGAAGACTATTTTTTTTATTAAATTCTACTATAATGTTAATGATTAATATATTTTGCATATGTTACATAAAATATATGTATATGTTATTGTGTGAAACTCAAGTATAAATTACCTAAATACTGTACAGATTGCCTATCAGTTCTTATATATAATGCCTAGACATTTCATATATAATGGTAGATATTTTATACATTGCCGGACTTTTTACTTTACCTGTAACATATTTTATACATATATATACATATTTATAAAAATATATATATATGTTACTACTACTATTTTCATGTTGCAACAACCAAAAAATATGGGGTCATAAGTAATTCTAGTTAGATCCAGTTTTTCTTGGTTAGACCATTTTTTTCTCAGTTTCTTGAACGCATACTACAGGTATTGAATCTGACTAAATTGCAAATGTTTATTGAAAACTCGGAAACAAATGAGGAGATAATGAATACGTGCATACACTGATGTTTGAACACTCGCATTCATTCGTTCGTTGTTTTTTCGCCCAGGACCCAAATTAACGCAATTATTCACGCAATTCTGAACACTTACTGTATCATTTTGTCGAATTTCTTCCGTATCGTTACTTCCTGCGATTCGAAAGGTCTAAAAGGCTTCTCATTGAGAATATTAATCATCTCCGTGATATTTTTATGATCTATCCATATGCAGATTTGTTTGTAGCCCGCGACAAACACGGTTAACATCATATATAAGGAGTCGGTGAGGTCGTCGGAGTTATCGACGTTTAGTAGGATATTCATAAATTGAGACATCGCGAACACGAGTAACGAGGAGTTGAGAAACATCGCGTAGCTTTTGTAAACGATATGCTTAAAGAGCGATGTCCACGATAGCGGTTGCCAGAATCCAGCGGCTGTACATATCACGAGTGTGAATTTTAACGCGCGCATCTTAGCTTAGTTAATTCAATTTTGCTACATCGTGTCGACACTTTATCGTATTCGAAATATCTATTTTAGGAGAAATAAAAACGGTGTACTAAAAATAATGTCTTAACAGAAACGCTGAGAGTGATTAAAACAGAAGAAATAGCACATCGAAATTTGTGGCTTTACGCCAGGCGGAAAGTCTTGCTGCGTCACAAACGTATACATATATCTTTTCCCGAGATTAAGCAACAATTTATAAATTCTATCTGTCAAGCTTTCGAATATATTAATACATGCACATTGAATTTACTTCCACTGATTACTTTACACCATTAGCATCTGAATTAATAACTGATTTCAATCACTCGCGTAATTCCCGAAAACAGTATTTGCTGGGAGCTCTCTTGTCGTGTGTTAAATTAAGCAGAGCTATTTTACAGAAGACTGGAATACTTCTCTCTATAGCTTGTCTATAGTCGTTGCGACGCGATTGTATTCCCTTTTTTATCAGTCTCTGTTATTATCGTAAACTGCGACTGCAGTAATGTCTTCTTAGCGAAATGTTTTTTTTATAGTCCAAGTTCGTGTCGTTTGTATGAAATACAGGCTTTATGAAAATATATCGTTATTTCAACAAAGAGACAGCGGAAAGCAGAAGCGAAACATATATTCAATATAATATCCTCAAATTGTTCTCGATAAATTGTTAACTGTCAATCGCTTTCAACGATATTTTAATAACGGATTTCGTTCTTACGAATCTACGTGAAAACGTCGTATTTATTTCTCTATCTTCTGCACTGTCCGCAATTTTATAAGATATACATATATATGTATCTCGAATATTGGTTAGAGTGCGTCGTCGGGTATGATTCACCTCTACAAAATCTTAAGCAGTTGCTTCATTGTATTTTAAGAGGTAATACATCCTTGATTATTATGTTCATTTAGATTATAGTCACGTTGGGATGACATACAGTCATTTTGGGATACAGTCATCGTACGTGTTCCAACGCATGTTGCATAACGTTAAAGTTCCGGTTTGCTTCTTTTTTTTGTAGAATTCATAGACAGGGTAAAAAGGAAAATTTCACTAGTAAAATGTAAATTTTTCCAATACATTAAAATACTTAAAGAATTTTATATATTTATAGGAATCTTTTGTAAATATTTTTTTACAATGTATTGAACTGAATGCTCATTCAATAGAAATAAAGCTGCATAGGAACGTATCAGCAGAAAATTTGCATTATTGAGTCATGTTAACGCGCTGCGTTAACATGACTCAATAATGCAAATTTTCTGCTGATACGTTCCTATGCAGCTTTATTTCTATTGAATGAGCATTCAGTTCAATACATTGTAAAAAAATATTTACAAAAGATTCCTATAAATATATAAAATTCTTTAAGTATTTTAATGTATTGACAAAAAAATATTTATTTAATATCGATGATAAACAGGTCGATACATTTTCTTTTGCGCTTCTACGTATCCTGTATTTTGTCTCTTATGCAATTTATATCAACGCAAACAATACTAAATTTAATGCCTTCCTATTCATGCGTGCGTTTGAGTACATTGAAAACAGAATATGATGTTTTGAGTACCTGCAAAAGAGATTACGATACACTTGAGTGATTTTCACAGTGGCAAGTGGCAATTCTTAGGAGAGACTGGATCAAATTGGCTCAAATTAGCTCATTTTGGTCTTATGTTTATTTGTCATCACATTTATTGAGAGAAATGATAGAAAAGGGGTTGTAAAACTTCCTTTTAGAACATAAATATTGTTCTTATGTTGTAAAAGGAACATTTTGCGATTGCTTCTCTATTATTTTTCTCACAATAAATATACAGACAAAATGCATAGCGATAAGACTTGAGTCAACTTGTCTTGGTCTCGTCTACGGCTTTAAATGATCTTTGCTGTGATACTAACGGATACAAACGAATCAAGGTTCATCGTGATGACTACCGCGCTAGTAAATTCAATAGAAGAGGCTGAGCGTTTCATAATCAGTAGAAGACTCTTTTTAATACTGTTGTCAAGTGCCATCCACTCCATCTTGTAAACGTTATCTGCCACCTGAAGACTCTGAAAGTAAAGACGTAACTGAAAGTCGCGTATCATAAACGGAACAAGAAGAAAAGTTTAATACGTTAAATGTCATATGGATTTCGATTGATTGTACAAAAAACAGCTTAACTGATGATTGAATTATTAAAAATATGGCAAAAAAATATAATTCGAGATGCATATATCTTTTCCTCGTGTTCTCTATCGTCTTTATTGACCATACACATAACTTTTTAAGCGCAATTTTTCACTTATATATATTTTGGCTCTTATTAAACTCTTATTTTGGCTATTTTGAACTCTTTTTGATCGATAAAAATGCCTCTTTATATATAACTAAAAATCAATCAGAAAGTCTGAGCCATATTTAGAGACATTTTTATCGATAAAAGAGGACTTAGAATAAGAGTCTTTACACTGAGAAAAATGTTTGGTAATATTTGTAATTACGTAAGCACATTTGTAAGCACGTAGAGAAATAATCGCTATAAATTATAATGAAAAAATCACTTTTTTTTGTAATAAATTCCTTTTTAATGTTAGTGATAATAAGCTTTTATATATATATATATTAGGTGAAGTAAAAAGTTCTGAGCGTTTTCCGCTAAATGTCTTTAGTGAGCCATATCTCACGATGTATACATCGCATCGGGTCATACTATACGGCGATTTAAAGGTGACATTACGCTTCAAAAAAAGTTCTGACAGTTTTGTGTTTGGTCAAGCCAGTTGTGTGTTACAGCGTTCCAAAATGGAGGTAAACAAAGAGAAAATTCGATACATTCTTCAGTACCACTACGACCAAGATGAAAAGGCGGAGCAGGCGGCCAAAAAAATTTGTGCTGTTTATGGACCCAATACAGTATCGAATGCAACAGCAAAGCGGTGGTTCCAACGATTCCGTTCTGGTAATATGGACGTCGAAGATGAGGCACGCTCTGGTAGGCCAATCGTCGAAAATGTCGATAAAATCATGGAAATCGTCGAGTCGGACCGGCATGTGAGCACTTATTCCATTGCCCAGGAACTGAAGATTAGC
>NW_022639457.1:79085-120473 GCF_010583005.1 Odontomachus brunneus
ATATATATATATATATATATATATATATATATATATATATATATATTATTGCTACCATTTTCATGTTAGAACCAAAAAATATAGTGGGGCTAAAAGTAATTATAATTTTAATTAGATTAGCCATTATTTTTCTCAATGTACATCTAACTTAATGAAACACCGTAGTGTCATATAGTCACCGATCACTGACGGCATTTCATTTGTCTTCGACGCGTAACGCGCGCGTAAAATCACTTCAGTCTTTATAGATTACGCTTACTTTTAGTTTGACTTCGTTCCCAAACCAACAGTAGATAAAAATCTGCGATAACATGCAGGCCGTATACAGTATCAATGGTAGAATATTCGCGTCGAGTGTCGCCATAGCCAAATGAAACAAATTAGAGCACACCACCAATGTGCTCACTCCGAACTGGAGAGCAATTATCTTCACAAATTGGCTGTTCACCGTGTACGCGTATCTACGATTAGATTAGTAGATTTTAGTCTGTTTCTACGGAGGTGATTCCCGATGTCGTTAATTCACGTATTGTCGCGCGTTATTTTATTCCCACGCGTTCCAATCGTTTTCATATCACCTCGAGAGAAGAATCAGAAGAGTACAATTAGTCGCAAATTTTCACGGAAGAATCATAAAAGAACAGCTTAAGTAACAACTAACTCAAATATGCGGTCGTGGTGACGCACACAGTCAGGCAGGATATGTTGTTTCTGCGGGATTTGCATTAATCGATATTCAAAGATCTCGAGCTGGCAGCATATGTGCAACAGAAGTCCGCATATCAGGCTGTCGCAGGCGACGTTCACTGTCGCGCAGATTGTCACGGCTATCGTTTGGTGAACGAAAACGAGGGGAAATAAAGTGGATGACGTGTAGTTGAACGGCAGCCATGCCGGATAAGTCAGGCTTCCCCCCATAAAATCCACGAAAACAGACGTGAAAATCATGCACACGACAGTAGTCATGACCAGACTTAGATACCATATCGCAGTTTTCCTACGGATTGACTGTGGAAATCGTTATGTCATCGTTTTATTCTTGTAACAGGAATACTTAAAATATTACTCTCATTACACACGCAGTGCACTGTGAAGGAAATACTCGGAGATATTTATTTGTGGGATGCAAAGTTTATTTACACAAAAATCAACTCTATATCTCACAAATAAATTTTCACATACTTTTTCTTAGTGCCTCCCGCAATTATCGTATCCACATTAAAAAGCTGATGCTTACTGTACGATTTTGTCATACTTCTGTCGAATTGTTATCTCACCCAATTCCTTTGGCGCGAAGGGCTTTTCCGTGAGAGCTATGACTATTCCGGTAACATTTTTGCAACTTAGCCACATGATAATTATTTTGTAAAACGCCACGAATACAGTCAGCATCATGTATATAGTGTTGGCGAATTCGTCGGAGTTACCGACGTTTAATGCAATGTTCATGAATTGAGTCACATTAAATGTGAACAATATGGAGATCAATAATGTTTTATAACCGATGTACATTGCATATTTGAATATTGATAAGTTCGATGTCCAGGAAAACGGCTGCCAGCATCCAGCAATCGCACAAATAATCAGAGTAAATCGCAGCGCGCGCATTTTACTTTGACCTCATTCGAGCGGTTAATATAATAGTACTTTTTCAGACGCGCGCTTACTTGTATCTAATCACAGACACTTTAATTTGCGCCGTGTAACTCGACGTTACTTCGACACGTGCCCTCAAAAACGCATGTCGCAACGCTTGCGTGGTTCTCATAAAAATCATACGACCAAATAAACCACCACGTACGTGTATACTTGAAACGACGACGACAGACGAAGCGATTTACCCGAGCGAATAAAACCCACACCGAGAATGTCTATAGCCTCACTTTCTTCTAGCAATCGCTGGATATTCACCCCGTTAAATATCATTTTCTGCTAAATTCTATATTATTTATTCGAACTAATGTTACAATGTCGAACTCACAACCGGCGTCTACGCGGAATATCATTTTCATCATATAATATCGATTCGCCGAGCAGCAGATGCTTTTGTCATGCGACGGAACAGGACGCTATTATTTTTTCACAGGGTAGAATAGAAAACGTACGTATTAACCTACCTTTCCCTTCCCTGCGTCAGTCACTTCGAAAGATTGTGAATATATGATACGTCAGACACACAAGTTGTTCATATGAAAGATTCACGTGAGAGACTTTTTTGCATAGCGATTAGGAGATCTTTTATTTATTACTGTTTCTAGTCACATAACTCACCATGTCGTCACGCGCGCACACATGTATATTTCGTATATCGATTCATCGATTCAATTGTCTGGGTACGGTCGGGAAAGAGGACTCACGTAATCGCCGACGAGTAGCAATGCAGTAGCATTTCAACTGGGCTTGTGAAAGTTACTCTCAAACGTAACCCGTTATTTCTGCATGTAAACAAAGGAACGATAAAAGCGACGATTATATTCGTTATCGTTATCTACACTGGGGAAAAGATATGTCTAAATAATAAAAAATATTCGTATTCGTAAATACAATCAGATATGTTCAGTTTGATAAGCTGTGTTCCTGCTTGCGCGACTGTATCAGTACGTTAAAGAGCGAATACGACGTCTTAAGCACCTGCAACAATCGTTCACAGTTAGTCCTAGAACACTGAACATCAAAAAATTATGTAACCCCTAAACATGAGTAAATTCTATCCAGCGCGTTTTTATTTGCTCGTAATTGCCGGAAAAATAATCGAAGTGCAATCCTTTTTTTTTAATTGATATATAAAACACTGAGAAATATGAATTTATATTGATGTCTTTGCGATTCAGTAAAGTTGAGGAAAGTTACAATGAAAAAAACAAAACACAGAATGTTTGAAAAGTCTGAGTAAATTTTGCCCATGTTTAGGGTTTTAGGAATTGAACGTTTATTAATCAGACGTGATAGTAACATAATGATTGTACGAACCACCACGAAAGATTCGAGATTCATTGGCATGTACGCGCCTTTAAATTCGATAGGTATCGTCGCACGATTCATAATCATTAAGAGACCTTTTTTCACATTGTCGTTTAACGTCATCCACTCCATGTTGTAGATATTGTCTGATAACTGCAAACTCTGCGAGCGAAAAGCGCAACGGAAGTATAAGTAAAATTCTTTTTTGACTCGTATTCGCGCAATTTTCAGCAAGTACATTGAGAGGAAAAATATATAAAAATACAAAAAATTAAATATAAAAAGAATTTATTCAATGGATATTAATAACGTACTTAAATATAAATTCTTTTATTTAAATAAAGTGAACAATTGCTCTTATAAGAAGCTAAGGTTTTGAGGAAATGTCCATTATGTCTATTTTCTTATATGAAAAATATTTTACATTACAAGTAAACGTACCATTAGTATCTATCGAATAAATATCCTTTATTTCTCAAGTATCTTTTCTCTCAGTGTGTAGAATCGATTATTTGTCACAAATTTGAAGTTAATTGTGAGAAGCACAGACTTTACCTTTAGTTTGAGCTCGTTGCCAAACCAGCAATAGTAGAAAATTGCCGCGAGTGTAGAAGCTATGAACATCATGCTTTGTACATAAACAGCGTTAGACGACGACATAATCATATGGATCAGATCATAAGTCATCACTATTGTGACCATTGCGAACTCACCGGGCACTAATCTTGCGAACTTGTCGTTCAACATATATGCATATCTAAAATGACAAAATGTTTTCATTCGAATATCCTAATATGAGACATTTTATATACAAGATAAACATCGTGATTATTTTTGTATAAAGATTCTTCTAAATGTTCGAATAAATATGTGTACAAAGTCTCGGATCTGGTGATATAATCCTCCACTAGAAATATAGTAAACTTGAAAAATATTTATTTAAATATAGTAAACTTGAAAAATATTTATTTAAATATAGTAAACTTGAAAAATATTTATTTAAATATAGTAAACTTGAAAAATATTTATTTAAATATAGTAAACTTGAAAAATATTTATTTAAATATAGTAAACTTGAAAAATATTTATTTAAATATAGTAAACTTGAAAAATATTTATTTAAATATAGTAAACTTGAAAAATATTTATTTAAATATAGTAAACTTGAAAAATATTTATTTAAATATAGTAAACTTGAAAAATATTTATTTAAATATAGTAAACTTGAAAAATATTTATTTAAATATAGTAAACTTGAAAAATATTTATTTAAATATAGTAAACTTGAAAAATATTTATTTAAATATAGTAAACTTGAAAAATATTTATTTAAATATAGTAAACTTGAAAAATATTTATTTAAATATAGTAAACTTGAAAAATATTTATTTAAATATAGTAAACTTGAAAAATATTTATTTAAATATAGTAAACTTGAAAAATATTTATTTAAATATAGTAAACTTGAAAAATATTTATTTAAATATAGTAAACTTGAAAAATATTTATTTAAATATAGTAAACTTGAAAAATATTTATGTGAAAAAAAAATTACAATATTCTTTCTGTATGGAATCTTTTTCTCGAGAAAATTGTTTTTAACGATCGAAAGATTGTTAACTATTTTCTGCTATTTTAAACTTGAGTGATTACTTATTTCTTTTGGTGATTTCTTTACTCTCTCTTTTTCGTGATTATCGAAATACATATTGTCGAGATTTCTTTTCAATCATTTCTGCATGTCGTAATGAGAATTATCTGAGTAATTTGCAGACTGCTTCTTTACTTAATTATTTATAATATAATCATTAATTTTCTGATTGTACTGCCAGTTACGAGACACTCTGTATGTGTGTTGTGGGAGGCAAAAAAAAGTTTGAAAGCTTACTCGAAAATACGTGTGTGATGACGCACGCAATCGCGCAAACTCTTCCGACCGTTCGCAATATTTGACAAACGATACTCTAGGATTTCAATTTGACAGCAGATATGCAACAATAGTCCGCAAATCAGACTGTCGCTGGTAGGATGAGCGAGCCCGATGAACGTTATGCTCATTATCTGATGAAGGTACGCGAAATAAAATAATGTGGAGATCGAGCAATTGAACGGTAACCACGCTTTATATAGTAACTCTCCGTTCTTAAACTGCGTGATAAATGAAAGCGAGACGATGTATATGACGGATATCAGGATCAGAATCGAATAGTAGAACGTATTGTTTCTACAAAATGAAGAATAAAATTTGTCGATTTATTTGTGAGTAAAACCTCTCTATTTGCTTGTGCATTTATCATCATTTGTTAGAAGTGAAGGACTAATTAAGATGTATCACACGAAAAAAATTCTCATTACGTGTAACTGAATGGGGACCAAACGAAAAAGTTGCATCTGACGAAAGATAATATTTCTGTCGAAACCATTCATCGGAACATTCAGTTGCATTAAACTTCGGTTGAAGTAATTGAAAGTAATTGGCTGAGTATAGAAAGCTTTCCTACAAAAATCTTTCTATTCTCACAAATGAGTTTTCGTCTGGTCCCCAGATAACAGAAAATTCAGTTGCAATAGCGAAACAATTTCTCCCGTGTAGAATATTGAAGATAAGATAGCTGTAACATTTTTGTCCCTCGGGGGACAAATTAGATAAATTAACAATAACGTTACCCTCATTAACAAACTCGTCGTAGCACAAACGATGAACATTTATTAACGAAACGTCAAAATTGATACTTACGTTATCCTCCTGTCAAATTTCTCTCTGATCATCATTTCATACGAGTCTAATGGCTTGAACGGCGCCTCGGTAAGATTGTTAATTAACGCTATGATGCTCTCTTGATTGATTCGTATAATAAGTGTCTTGTAGCAGGCCAGAAGCGAGATCAGAATGTTGAATAACGCGTCGCCAAATGAATCGGCGTTGTTGGCGTTCAGTATAAGCTCCAAAAGTTGGCTCATTGAAAATGTGTACAATGTTAAAACTACTAACGTCGTGTAAGCATTGTATATTATATGTTTAAACAACGACGTCCATAAAGCAGGTCGCCAAGACCCTGCGACCGCCAAAACCGTAAGAGTAAATTTCAACACACACATCTTTCGCTTCTCTTATTCGTTTATTCAACAACAATAACTATATTGGTATTATCCACTTATTTGTCATAAGTTTCAATTACTACGATAGTGTTTAGGTACTTCCATGATTACGAGAGAGAGAGAGAAAGAAAAAGAGAGAAATTTGTATGATATTTATGGCAATTATAAAAAAAATTGACCTTTTTCAAATAATTTCTATTATAATTGACTTGTTTGTTAATAATCAGATAGAGTCACAACGATCTGTTAAGAATAACTAATTCTTTACAATTGATAGTCGATCATTGTCGCGATAAATGATTAAAATTAAACGACGAAGAACTGATTAGTTTAATATATTTTTCCTACGTATACGCATTGAACTTACGAAATAATTCCGATCGATTGGCTCGGAAAGTTTTCCGATTATACTTCGGAAAGTTCAACTGAATCTTCGTTACGCGTTACGTGGATGAGTCAAATGAGGGAACGACAATCTTGGTATCTATAGCCTCTTGACTCGATAACATTATTCGCCCGACTTCCCTCTTCGTATGAAGCGTCTATGCGATGATCGCGGCGAGGACATACGATATTATTCTCGAGATATTATTCGCGAAAATTGCGAGAGTGCAACGTTTTCTTTCGAAACGCTATCTTTATCGTAAAAGCAAGATGTTCATGTTGCTATTTTTGCGAAGAACAAGCAGACGAGAGAAAACTGAGCACGTGAAACAATGAATTATTCAAATCGTCATCAATACACAGTAGTGACGGTAAATTGTTCCCGGGACATTTAAATATATTCTTTCCGCCACATATTCATTACAGTAGGATTTATTTATGATCGTAATACATAACAGCACATGGAGAATAAACGTCTCGAATGTTGCTTGAAAAATCTATAGCTGTAACTTCTCCGTATAAAATCTTGATAATCCAGCCCGCAAAAATCACCTCGCGAGACATTGCAGTTTTTGTTATCATACCGTTGACATCGCAATAATATCGTCGAGTTGATGTTAAGATCACAGTGCCAATATCTGTGTGGATACTGATAACACTGGTACCTAAATTTGGATATTTTAGCCGTTTTAGTTTGTGTGTGGTGTGTGTGTATATATAAATACGTATATTTAAACTTTTAATATAAAATATATTATATATATAATGAATACATACACACATATATTCTACGCGTTGAAAGATTAAATATTCGTAATTAAAAACCAGAATAATAAAAATGTACAGAGTTGGCTACTAGTGTTGTTAGTGTCCAGGCTTTGATACTTATCGAGATATTCTTTGATTTACTTTTTTCGTCGATATAAAGAACTTCAGAAAAATTTCTTTTCGCACAGGATAACAAACATTTAGTTTCTATCAGAACGACAGCGATGGAAAAATGAAAACTGTAATTGGAACTGTAATTGGAAACTGTAACGTAGATTCACCTCCAGGTTGTATCTCTCATTCACAGACATGTTTCCGTTAAAGGAGACGTAGACTCGCGCGAATTCGCTCGTGAAGAATGAAAGCTTTTCTTAAGCTCACGAGATAGTCATCAGCTGTAAATAATTAAACGAAATTTCGATACTCGCTATTCATTACGCGTCGGAATCTTTCCCGAAAGAATTCATTTATTGCTGCTGTCACCGATTTCTAAACTTCTCGCGTACATTGGACACTTATTCGAGAGGAATGCGTGCCTATTGTGTATTTACAATATACGATGGGAAAAGGGTTGGTAATGACTTGATAGAATTAATTTTTATATCGGAATTAATCACTGTGATAATGACATTCCACATTTTTAATCTGGGTATCTAAGATAAAATAACTTACAAACAGATGTAAGTGACAATATTATGACAACTTAGAGTCGCTTAGGTGCAGATGAAGTAAGGAGCAATGCAAAATATAAAAATGCCAATGCGCTCGCACACATTTGCCGTGATTCTATTTTATGCAGCACTACAAGTATATGAATATCCTGTGATTTACATCTACACAAAATTCATAGCTTCTACAAGCTACGATTACGGTTGATCGATTGGTTTTTCAGTTCGTATTGATAATTTTATTTGTCTCACCTTGGCGAAAACTTCGTATTTTTATTCCGCTGAGATAAACCAATGAAATCGGTAATCTTAAATTAATTGTGGTCCTTCGGTTTGGATATAACGTCACCAGTTGTACGGATTATTCTTCTACTATCCCTCTTGCCTCTGACGCATTAGATTGAAAACCGAATACGATATCTTGAGCACCTATAAAAATCGTAGCAAATAGTATCAGCTTGTCTTAAACAGGCTTGTTTAATAATTATTAATTGTGCGATTTACTCGTACTAACCGTTACGAAAGACTCTAGGTTCAGAGGAATGATACGCGCGCTGGTAAATTTGATAGGTAACGAAGTTGCGCGATTCATAATAATCAAGAAACTCTTCCTCATGCTGTTACTAAGCTCCAGCCATTTCATTTTGTAGATATTTTCGGACAACTCCAGGCTCTATGGACAAAAATACAACGTCACATTTCTTTCTTTTTCCTTTCGCGTCGGCCGTATCCGCAAAATTACACTCAGTCTGATTTCGTTTCCGAACCAACAGTAATAGGAGGTCGCTATTAATCCGCAACATATACACATCATGGTTTCGATGTACATAGAGCTGGATGTTGATATTGTTAACCGAAAGAGCAGGCAGCATAGCACTAAGAAGGTCCCTATGAATTGGCTGCCGATGACAATTACCAATTTATCATTCAACACACTGGCGAATCTACGATTATATAAAACGTCGTTTCCCGCTTAAGACTAATTAATATATCTAGAAACCTTACTCGAATATGCGATAATGGTGAATCACGCACTCGCGCAACTTGACTTGATTATTCGCGACTTTCGACAGACGGTATTCTAAGATCTCGATCTGGCAGGAAATGTGCAGTAGTAATCCGGAGAAGAAACAGTCGCAGGCGATATTCAATAAACTGCACAGTGTCAAACTGATCATTTGATGAATGTACAGAAAGTAATATATCACTGAAACCGAATAGTCAAACGGGAACCATGCGTTAAAAGTTAATTGTTTTCTACTGAAGTCCGTGAATAAGGATACTGAAGTCATGTATAAAACAGTCGACACCAGAAGCATTATATAGCGAGTTGTATTATTCCTAAAAACGTGATTATTATATTTTTCTTTTTTTCTCTTGTCATAAATTTAATGTTCAATATACAGGGTGTCTGACAATTTATAACACATTTGTTATGTATGTATAAGTAGAACTCACCAAACTGAGCACAAAATCGCTTTACCCCATTCCGTAAACAATGTAAAATTTTAAATTATTAATTAAAGAAGATTAGTAAATCGTCATATGCGATATGGTAGATAAGCTGTGATATCGTCTGCCACTGTCTACTCATACATTAAATCAAACTGTATATAAAAATTCTGTGTTATTTTGCAACTAACCACGTAGGTGTTTATTTATTAATTAAAGAAGACTGATACATAGTTATATATAGTAATATACTAATTTTCTTTAATTAATAATTAAAAATCTATGCAAAATGGCAGAGGACTTATTTGTTCAGTTTGACCTAATATACTGGCACACGATGTTATCACAAATTATATATCACGCATATACCACGCGTAATCATTTATCAATCTTGTTTGTTTGTAGTTGTTTGCAAATGAAGAATTTTGTGTTTAGTTTGATGATCTTTACTTGTACGTCGCGAATGTATAAGAAATTATCGGACATCTTGTATAATATCTAAGTTTTATTTCTTAAATATTAAAAAAAATATGTTTTTAGCACTAATAATATACTAACTTTATCATTTTCTCAAACTTTGTTTGAATCATCGTCTCGTATTCTACCATTGGTTTGAACGGTTTCTGTGATAGATTATCGAGCATAGCCGCGAAACTTTGATGATTGATACCTATTGTGATAATCTTAAAATTTCCAATCATTCCAACAAGCACCACGTATAATGTCTCGCATATTTCGTCCGCATTGATGGCGTTAAACACAAGATGCATGAATTGGGTTGTGATGAATATGAATACCGCCGCATTCAGTAAAATTGAGTAAGCATTGTATATAATTTGTTTCGTCAACGAGGTCCACGACAGCGGTCGCCAACCTCCGGCGACTGTGAGGACTGATAGTGTAAATTCTAATACGTGCATTTCGAGACGTTTGCTAATGTCTTCTTGGAATAAGTTATTGATATTCTTCTAATTATGCCGAATTCATCAATTGTACGAGACGTTTTAACAGTGAAAATTTGTAAAAAAAATTGGTTGCTTACATTCACGCGTAATTATTGATCAAATTACGTTGATTCGCGCAATTTTCTTCATCGACTCATTTGAATAATTTGATTGAAAAGCATGGTAAAACTTTTTCGCGTGCACAAGATAAATCAGAAAGGAAAAAATTCTTGGATAATTAGGACCAAGTAGAATTTTAAGAACGAAAGAGCACTCACTAATAGTTTCAATATTTCTTTATCCGCGTTTAGACCAGAGGCGAATGACTTCTTTTTGAAATAGTCACTTCAGTACTCCGCGATAATATCGAACAAACGTTATTAATAATAAACGAATACGAGTAGCTGCTATACGCGAGATTTCAAACACTAACGTTCTCGTATTAAGGGAAAACATCAGATTATTTCATGAGAAAACAGAAAACTCCGATTGTGTCGATAGGTTTCTCCAACTTTCTCACGACGTTTGTTCGTTCGTAAGAGAACTTTTCCTTCGTATATAGCGTTATTTTATTACTACTTTATTAGTATTATTACTACTTTATTACTATAATACAAAACTCGCAATACAGTGTCTGTTGTCACGAAATAACAATTTTATGAATCTGAATCTATATTTTCCGGGAATGTATTAGACAAAATTACTTAATACCGAGTAATTCTCGTGGAGAAGAACAGAGTACGGAAAAGAAAAATATGTAAATGCAAGGTAAAGACTGTCCTCATTTATAAATCATTTCGTCGATATTTTTTTCAATTGCCCATTTCAATTACAAGATATATAATTATTTATTTATTTAGCTCTCTTCGTAGTATTATGAAACATTCCAATCTCGGCCAGCGGCAAGAGAATACCTCCATAAAATTGTCTTCATAGTGATAGCAATCTGTGTATTCTCTATTACTAGATGTAATAGTCTTCGTCTATCTTTCACTACTCGGTCTCGAATCGTATCATGCGTGCCATCGTCGTGTATCGATTTCCGCAGAAGTATCGCCGGCATATTCGCTACAGATCATTACACATAAGCGGGAAAAGGCGTCATATACATGGGTGGAACTTTAAACAAGCGTATGTAGCTATGGACATTAGATATTTGTATTTTAAAGTGTTGATGGACAGTGCTGAATGCTAAAATCAAACTTGAGATTTGGATCACGACGAATAGTCGGCAACGTCAATTCGTTTATTGTATTTTATTTACAAATATGCGTCTATTGCATCAGAAACAAATTTTATTTTTCTTATAAATAAAAAAAAGGAACCAAAAGAACTTTTTTCAAACAAATCAGGAATTAAAATAGGGCCTTAACTCTCAAAATAATACTGTAAATCTTGGTAGCGACTATAATGCTTTGTTTGAATGCGTGTAAATATTGAACTCGGTATCACATTTGGCTTACACTTTTTCTTCCGCAAATATAAACAATGTACCTGTGCCGCTGGTATTCGGAGGTACGCGTAAGATTAAATCATTTCGATCTTCGTAGAACGGTCTTCCAATTAAGACACATAGGTGAATATTTATTTAGTGGATAATTAAAATTTTTTTCTTCCTCGCATCTTATAAGTTACTCGTGTGTATTTTTGGTAATCAGACAACACTACAGCGGCACTCTACTAAGTGTATTTGGAGTGACCGAAAATGTGACGGGGCCACTGGCATCAGTGGCGCAGCCAGGAAGGTCTGAGGGAATTGTAGCCCCCCTGAAATTAATTTTCTGGCTTACATTAAGTGTGAGAAAAAATTTTTCGAATAACCTTTTTTTTATGCTCGTCAAAAATAAAAAGTACATCTTCAGCCCCCCTCGAAACTTTTTTCTGGCTACGTCTGACTGGCATACATTCATTACACCTTTGGGATTTATGTCTTGGAGGAGTCTACGACGTTTTTATTTACAACATATTTATACGCGTATCTCCTGAGTTCTGATTGCGGCGTTCTTCTTTTTATAAATTTACGTTTTACGAGCAATTTGACCAAGAAGAAGAACTAATGATTTTTTCTTTGCGACTTTATTTATCGATCACTGAGGAGAATCTGCAAAAAAGACGGAAACGCGTTTGATTTTTTGTAACATTGTTTAATAAATATAATTTTTCTCTCACGGAGGACATCCACTAATTATCATGTTAGTTTTACTGCACTAAGTCACCTGTGCTGAACTCTTATAGGCCCTATTTTAACTCCTGATTTATTTTTTTTTATAACATGCATATCTAGTGCGTATTTACAATTTACATGATGAAAATAAAGTTATACGATTAATTTTTATATCGGAATTAATCGTCGTGACAATATTCCACATTTAATCTAGGTTTTAAGGTAATATAATTTATAGACACATGTAAGTGACAATATTATTACAATTTAGAGTCATTTACAGCAGATGAAGTAATGAAGAGGTGTAATATAAAATATAAAATAACATAGCGTTCGAAATGTTTGCTGTAATTCTATTTTATGTCGCATTACAAGTGAGTATAAATATTCTGTAAATTACATACACGCTTAACTCACAGGTTATATACCTACGGTTTAGTACGTATTGGCAATTTTAATTGTTTCACCTTGGCGAAAACTTCGTATTTTCGTTCTGTTGAGAAAACCCAACAAAATCGATAATCTTAAATTAATTATGGTCCCTCGGTTCGGATATAACGTCTCTAGTTGTACGGATCATTCTTCTACTATCCCCCTTGCGTCTGACGCATTAGATTGAAAGCCGAATATGACATCTTCAGCACCTATAACAAACGTGGTAAATAGAATTAACTTGTTGCAAACAAGCTTGTCGAATTGCTTATTAATCGCGCGATCTGCTCGTCGTACTAACCACCACGAAAGACTCAAGATTCAGAGGGATAATACGGGCGCTGGTAAATTTGATAGGTAAAGTGGCGCGATGCATAATAATCAAGAAACACTTTCTCATGCTGTTACTAAGCTCCAGCCATTTCATTTTGTAGATATTTTCGGACAACTCCAGGCTCTATGGAAAATATATAGTACTCTATGGAAAATATATATATAATATATAGTAACGTTTCATCTCGTTAGATTTTTTTCTTTTTTCTTTCGCGTCAACTTCATTTGCAAAATTACCTTCACTCTGACTTCGTTTCCGAACCAACAGTAGTAGAAGATCTCTAATAACGCGCAAGCTATACATAGCATGGTTTCGATATACACAGAATTGGATGTTGATACTGTTAACCGAAAAAACAGGCAGCACACTACCAAACAGGACCCTATGAATTGGCTTCCGATGACAATTACCAATTTATCATTCAACACACTGGCGAATCTACGGTTATATAAAACGTCGTTGCCCGCTTAAGACTAATTAATATATCTAGAAACCTTACTCGAATATGCGATAATGGTGAATCACGCACTCGCGCAACTTGACTTGATTATTCGCGACTTTCGACAGACGGTGTTCTAAGATCTCGATCTGGCAGGAAATGTGCAGTAGTAATCCGGAGAAGAAACAGTCGCAGGCGATATTCAAGAAACTGCACAGTGTCAAACTGATCATTTGATGAATGTACAGAAAGTAATATATCACGGAAACCGAATAGTCAAACGGGAACCATGCGTTAAAAGTTAATTGTTTTCTACTGAAGTCCGTGAATAAGGATGCTGAAGTCATGTATGAAACAGTCGACACCATAAGCATTAAATAGCGAGTTGTATTACTCCTAAAAACGTGATTATTATATTTTTCTTTTTTTCTCTTGTCATAAATTTAATGTTCAATATACAGGGTGTCTGATAATTTATAACACATTTGTTATGTATGTATAAGTAGAACTCACCAAACTGAGCACAAAATTGTTTTACCCCATTCCGTAAACAATGTAAAATTTTAAATTATTAATTAAAGAAGATTAGTAAATCATCATATGCGATATGGTAGATAAGCTGTGATATCGTCTGCCACTGTCTACTCATACATTAAATCAAACTGTACATAAAAGTTCTGTGTTATTTTGCAACTAACCACGTGTTTATTTATTAATTAAAGAAAACTGATACATAGTTATATATAGTAATATACTAATTTTCTTTAATTAATAATTAAAAATCTATGCAAAATGGCAGAGGACTTATTTGTTCAGTTTGACCTTATATACTGGCACACGATGTTATCACAAGTCATATACTGGCACACGATGTTATCACAAGTTATATATCACGCACATACCACGCGTAATCATTTATCAATCTTGTTTGTTTGTAGTTGTTTGCAAATGAGGAATTTTGTATTTAGTTTGATGATCTTTACTTGTACGTCGCGAATGTATAAGAAATTATCGGACATCTTGTATAATATCTAAGTTTTATTTCTTAAATATTAAAAAAAATATGTTTTTAGCACTAATAATATACTAACTTTATCATTTTCTCAAACTTTGTTTGAATCATCGTCTCGTATTCTATCATTGGTTTGAACGGTTTCTGTGATAGATTATCGAGCATAGCCGCGAAACTTTGGTGATTGATACTTATTGTGATAATCTTAAAATTTCCGATCATTCCAACAAGCATCACGTATAATGTCTCGCATATTTCGTCCGCATTGATGGCGTTAAACACAAAATACATGAATTGGGTTGTGATGAATATGAATACCGCCGCATTCAGTAAAACTGAGTAAGCATTGTATATAATTTGTTTCATCAACGAGGTCCACGACAGCGGTCGCCAACCTCCGGCGACTGTGAGGACTGACAGTGTAAATTCTAATACGTGCATTTCGAGACGTTTGCTAATCTCTTCTTTGAATAAGTTATTAATATTCTTTTAATTATGCCGAATTCATCAATTGTACGAGACGTTTTAACAGTGAAAATTTGTAAAAATATTGGTTGCTTACATTCACGCGTAATTATTGATCAAATTACGTTGATTTGCGCAATTTTCTTCATTGACGAAACAGACATTTTCTTCAGGACGAAACAGAATTTTAGAACGCGTAGAGCACTTAGTAATATTTCAAATACTTCTTTATCCGGATTCAGAACATTGCCGACTGAATTTTTCTCTCAAATATTCGCATGTTACCTTGCGATTATCTTGAATCAACGTCGTTATTAATAAAGAAAGAGAAACAGGTAACTGCTATAGTATCAAACACTAACGTCCACGTATTAAGCGCGAAAAAACAAATACCTTATGAGAAAACAGAAAACTCTGTATGTGTTTATAAGTTTCTCCTTACAATGATTAAACGTTTCTATTAAAACTTTTTCTTCGCATTTTTTTGTAATATGAAACTCGCAATACAATGTCTCTTGTCGCGAAATAATGATTTTGTAAATCTTTATCTATATTTTCCTTACACACAAGAGATGTTTCCTACACACAATTTCTTAATACCGAGTAATTCTTGTGGAGAAGAGCAGAGTACGGAAGGCAAAAGTAAATGCAAAAGAAGGATCCTCCATGTCCTCATTAATAGATTATTTCGTCGATATCTTTTTTTCTATTGTACGTTTCAATTACAAGATATTTTATTTAGCTCTGTTCGTAGTATATCATGAAAAATTGAGTGGCTAGCAGCGAGAGACTTCCGTAAAGTCGGTTATCTTCACGGTTATCCAACAGTAACCTCAGTGTGTTCTCCATTACAAGGTATAATTACGGTCTTCGTCTATCGTCCACTACCCGGTCTCGAATCGTATCATTATGCGTGTTTTCGTCGCGTATCGATTTTCGCGGAGCTATCGTCGGCGTATTCGTTACCTATTTTTACTCATGCAATATATTTAAATCATAACTGAGGGGAAACGAGAATGGATGTATCTATAGACATTACACGTAAAAAATGACTTAGTAATATCAGCTAAACTGCGGTAGCTGATTCAGATTGAGATAAAAGGAGTTAAATCGTTTAGTTGTCACTGCTAAGAATTGGCTGTGACAGCTAAAATGCATTCGCTAAGAAATACAAATGTATTAGATGATATTAAAAATGCACATTATTTTAAGTAGCTAAGAAAATGGCAGTTATTCCTAAATTTTTTATCGAATCTTTTAAAGAAGTTTGCTGCACAGCTATAATCATTTGTTATAGTCATTTGTTTCTAGCAGCTAATATTTCTCGCTATAACATCAAAGTTTAAACAGCGAATAAATTTAGCTTCGGTAGTATCGACCTTAGTTATCCCTATTTCAGTGACACGTCTTATCAGCCACAGCTATTTTTTAGCTCTGAAAGCTAGTTTTTTTTACGTGTACATATTTGCAATATACAGTGGACATTGTCGAGTATTAAAATCAATCTTGAGATTTGTATCACGACGATAAATGCAACGCCGATCCGTTTTTTATGTTTTATGAATACGTGCCGGTTGTATTCGAGACAAATTTTGTTTCTCTCTGTAGTATTTTTCCATTATATACTGTTATTTTCACATTCGTACTAGTGTTTTAAGTAAAATATGAAGTTTTGTCTAACATATACAGCAGTATATCACTGACGACAATTATGACTATCAACAGGCAGGATTACCAATTCAATGAACGTCTTCACTTTCTCACAGTTCTTGTTCAATCACATGATGCAGCGATACGAACACGCTTCATTTTACATCACTTACGCTTACATTATTGCCCTTCTTGCATTCGCACCAGTAAGTTGTAAGCGGAGTACGATGTTTTGAGCAACTGAAATAACAAAGGATGTTTAGAGTCGCTATTAATACATACAATTAATTCCATAATTCAAGCTCGATTTGTTCTGAATTTGTATCGTTTAAGTGAATCGAGGGAAACACATATCGTTATTAGCATTCATCGTTATTAACATTCTTGTTATTAGCATTCATCATTCAATTATAAATTTAAACTCTGCGTATGCACTAACCGCTACGAAAGAATCCAAGTTCATGGACAGAATATAAGCAGTCGAGATTTCAATGGGTATTTCCGCGCGGTTCATAATTATCAATAGGCTCTTCGTAACGTTATTGTTCATCGCTGGCCAATTCATTTGGAATATGCTGTCGCTTAATTGTAGGCTCTATTAAAGAAATAATTATAAAACATTTTATTCACACTCTTTAGAGTTAATTTAAGGCTTTTGATCTCTGATTGTAGATCTCTGATTGTAGGCCATGTAGGTTTATATCGCTATTTGCACAAGTCTTGATAAATATTGTCGATTAATAATCCTATAATAAAGCACACAAAAATATTGCTTCGTATTATTCATTTGGCATAATACTTTAAATATTTAAAAAGACATAACCCGCATGTGCATGTGTGCATGCGCGTACGCGTGGTCTGTGCACGAGTGAAATAAATAATACGAAGCAAATATGCTTTATACATTTTTACAGGATGATTAATCTATAGTATTTATCAAAATTTGTGCAAATAAAGAAAACTAAGTTTATGCAAATATTTTTTTATAGTATATGATATATTACTTATATTTTAAAATTATATGATATATTACTTAATTTTAAAATTATAAAACAAAAATTTATTTTAAATAAAGTTTGTCTTAATATCAAAAACTTCGTCTGAAGAAAGAAGGAATATCGTGAATTTTCTAGTTGCTAGATCAATTTTCTCGAAAACGAAGCTTCTTATAAAAGAAAATATACTTTATAATTTCAAATTATTTTTTCACGTAATTATTTTTCTTTAGAAATTAGAGAGTATACTGTATGTATCGTGGAATTTGTTTAGTTGTACAAACCTTTACTTTGATTTTGTTTCCAAACCAGCAATAAATAAATATTTGTGTTAGCATACAGGATGTGTACATAATTAACAAAACAGGATTCGTGTTCGACGATGGATTGGTCAGTTGATACAAATTGGAGCAAATCACCATTGTACTTGCTATAAACTGAAATCCAATTATTTGATTGAATCTTGTGTTCACCAACTGTGCAAACCTGCAATTAAGTTCTCATTTTTATCTATGATGCCTTTCTATTACTCGAAAAAGTAATAGTTTATAAAAGTGATAACTTAAAATTAATGTGTTTCAGCATATCACGATATTGTTGCGACAACTAACTCGTAAATTAGGTTGTGATGACGAACGCAGTAGCCCACGGTAATTTGGTTGCTCGAGATTTTATTCAGACGATATTCTAAGATCTCTAATTGGCAATACATGTGCATTAATAATCCGCAAAGAAGCGTGTCGCAAGCGACGTTTACGGTTGCACAATGGAATGTTGTTATCATTTGCTGGGCATATGTGAAGCAAAATTTCGTATAGGACGAAATATTATACGGCACCCATTCCCTGTATGTTAAAGTTCTATGTCTGAAGTCGGTGAACAACGATGTCAGAGCGATAAATGAACACGTCGTCTCGATGAGGATCGTGTAGCGTAACGTGTTATTTCTGAAAAATGGCTGAAGAGATTGTTATATCCGTGTTATATTTCTAAAAACGCGACTTTACAGATGATATGTGAAACGTAAGCCAACGTTACCAACGAATGTGATGAGAGAGAGAGAATAAAAATCTATATAAATAGAAATTAAGACATTTACACACACACACACACACACACACACACACACACACAACATAACAAGTATCACATTAACAAATGTTGGCGTTTATTTTCGATATTTTGTGGAGCGCATTTTATGCACAAATACATGAGATAATTACATATTTATTTTTTCTTATATAGTTTTCTGACGATAGGAAACATTTGCTTAACTTGACGATGATTAACGCGATTAAATTAAAAATTACAAATTAGAAATCGCGTAGATTTATTATAGAATAATCTACAAATTTTTTTCATATACAGGACGTCTCACTTTAAATAAGCTAACTAAATATCTCGAGTTAGTAAAAGTTGTATTCGTCATTGTTAAATAACTCCTAAACTATTGGAAATAAGTTATACACTTCTTAGAAATTTTCTGCGCAGAATTGAATGATTTTTTTAGAATCTACTATAAAAAGTATTAGCTTCTATTTGAGAAAAAATAAAATTAATCTCTATAATCTTGGCGAATGACTGTAGTTAAAATTCAAGGTCATTGCCCTTTTTCTTCTTCAAAACCTTATAAATTTTGTCTAAAACATTTTTGTCTGCCGAATTTAGTTTTTGAAATATTCAGCTGACCTGGTTAAAATAGAATATCCTGTATAAATTCATTTGGAAAAAAAGTGTGTTTTGTGAAATGTTTAAGTTGCTAATTTCAAAATCTTTAATATTTTAATGTCCAAGGGAAATTTATGAAAGTTACTCAAACACTTACGTCGAAATATTTACCGTATTATGTGATCAAATTTCTGTCGGATTTCCATCTCACTTCGATCTAGCGGCTTAAATGGTTCCTCATTAAGTTTGTTAATTAACGCTGCAACGTCCTCGTAGCTTATCCACATGAGAAACATTTTGTAGCATGCAGCAGTTACGGTTATCATCATATTCAAATTATCGGTAAAGTCTTCGGCATTGTCGATGACCAGAACCATATCCAGAAACTGAGTCATTGAGAAAGTATATAACATGCTGATTACATATAATCGATAGATGTTGTAAGCTACACGTTTTGGCAGACTAGTCCACGATTGCGGCCGCAAGCATCCAGCAATCATAACAATTGTGCACGTCAATTTTAGGACGTGCATTCTTGGCGTCAATGTTTTCATTTTCGAGATAACACTATGGAGTAAGGAAAGAGGCTGAGGATTGAGGAAAGAGAAATGAACGCTGTGTTATATTCAGTTATATTGCGTGTCAGTCAATGAAATTATTTGCACGAAATCTCGATCGCAAGTCGAACGTAAATAAATGATATTCACGATTTCACGAAAGAAAACATCTATAACTCTGCGGAGAGATTCTCGACGATATTCGCTGTCAATTATATTTTTACTTTAACTAAGCGTTTCCTTGTATCTTCGTATCCTCGTATCTTCGTAATATTGTGTTTGTTATTCAAGTAAAATATGACCTGTAAGATAATGGACACATGAATAGACTAAAATAATCCATATGCAATTTGTATCACACAATAGGATGAAATAGAGCGTTATTTTAACTAGCAAAAACACGAAGTAGAGGAATGAAGAATGGAGCAATTCTTGAGAAGTTCCTTAATAGAATATCATTTGCAAATGATAGTCGTGAAATTTTTATACGTATCATTTGTACGTCCGCGACTCGACAGAACTTGGCTTCTCGTACATCCATTGTCGTTTGTTAGAATATGCTATTATTATGTGTCATTATTACGTATCTTAATGCACGAGTCATATGACCACTTCCTTCTTATACACTCAGTGGGTCTGTACCATCGATATATACTGGTCGTCTTATACGGTCTCGCCTATATCATTTTTTTAAATCACTCTTGATAAACAAGTGATAAAATATTGTATTTATTATTGTCACTGCTACAGTTTCATGATATAGTACGTATCATTCTTCATCAATTCCTATACTGATAGTGTATATGTTAAAAAAATGTTTGTCGCAAACTTATACAATATCATAGCCGAATACTTGGAGATTTGCTAATGGGATCTATTCTTTCATACCCAGGTATTTCTTTACGAGATATACGTAATCAATAACAAGTAATGTATTTCTAAAAAATATAATTTTCTTATCATTTGATCCATTAGCTGTAATTAGCCTGTAATAAGCCACCACCGTGATAGGCTATTTTATACAAATACATTGCTTTTAATTTGAATTCGACAATTATTTTTACACGTTGAATCTTACTTTTAGATAAACATTTTTCACATATGCAGTCTCCTTTTACATAATTTGAAGTACATTATATATTGAATACGACGCTTTAAGAAGCTGTAAATATCAATATCATTAAATTTTTCTTGAATATACTTCATAAACAAAGTAGTGATCGACTTTGAATCATGCGAAAATTAGAAGTATACCTCATAAAAATCTATTGATAAAGTCGATCACCGTCGAAATTATATTTATGTATCACCTTTCCAAAGGACTCGAGGTTCATCGTAAAAATATGAGCACTGGAAAATTCGATAGGGATTAGAGAACGGTTCATAATCATTATAAGATTTTTTCTCATTTTCTTGTCTAATACCAGCCAGTTCATACTGAAGATCCGATCGCCAAGTTGAGTGCTCTGCAACAGAAGATACGAAACAATCATAAGTTGTTGTAATAATACCTTTACTTACAATTATAATCAAATGGTACAATATTGAAATATTACACTAAATATTTATAATTAGAAATTATTTCGTCATAGAGGAAGAAAGATGAAATAAGAATATCATAATCTGTAATCATTGTCACGGCATTGAATATGTTAATGAATACCTTTAGCTTCACTTCGTTTCCGTACCAGCAGTAGATTAGAATTTGTATTAGCATACAGTTTGTGTACAACGCCACTTCAACATACTTCGCGCTTAACTCAGTCTTCGCTAGTCGATACAAATTGGAGCATATCACGAGTGTGCTCGCTATGAATTGAACGGCAATGATAAAATTGAATTTTCTATTTATCACGCGTGCGTATCTATGAGAGAAGGATATCGTTGAATCGTTACTGAATTGAAATACATAAAAGTTTTCGTGCGAGTACCGACTTGTAGATGCGATCGTGCAGATATACGCATTCGCCGAAGTCGCTTTGGTTGCGCAGAGATCTTTCCAGCCGGCATTCCAATATCTCGATCTGGCCACAGATATGCAACAATAATCCCCAGATTATGTTATCACAGGCGACGTTCACAATGGACGCGGCCGTCAAGCTTATCAATTGATGGAAGTACGTGACACAAAATAAAAATATATCAGAGGAATAGTCATATGGTAACCATTCCCTATAAGTTAAATTTCCTCTTCGAAATTCCGTCAATATGGATGTCAAACACATACATATGCACGACGTCTCGATGATAAACGTGTACCACATAGCTTTGTTCCTGTAAAATGTCTACGATGGCTGTTAAGACTTAATGAAGTTAATGTACTATTTTCTAAAAAAAAAAGGTCAGGCTAAGAAAAAGTAAGGAAAGTACAATATTAAAGAATTAATATAAAGACTAGTAAGAGTTCGTTCTAAATACTGTAATTTTTTTATTTCATTTGCTTGAACTTCGAATTGTTTACTGGCGCCCTCAAATGAAACTATAGAGGGAGTAGTTTAATTTAAATGTCACATACTTTGCTTTTGCTAGTCTTTACATTTAATTTTTGATTTTTCCATCAAAGCTACAAAGAGAATATTGTTGAAAGTACTAGATTTCACTTCACTCTGTCTTTACGAACGTACATCAAATATTTATTCCATGTTTGCTTCGTGATACATACTGTATTAAGTTATCAAATTTCTGTCGTATCTCGATTTCGTCCGGTCCCAACGGACTAAATGGTTTCTCGACTAACGCGCCCATTATCATCTCGATATTCTTACGATTTAGCAACAGACCGAGTATCTTACAGAAAGCGATAACCATAGCTAGCATAACGTAGAAAGTGTCCGTGAAGTCGTCAGCATTGTCGACGTTCAGGACAATGTCCATGAATTGCGGCACCATGAAGGTAAATAGTAACGAGGCTACGATAATCGTATACACATTGTACACTGCTCGTTTGCAAAACGTGGAGCAGGAATTCGGTGGCCAGCACCCGGCGATCGTAAGAGTTATAAGCGGAAATTGCAAGACTCGCGTTTTTTCGTCTTCCTGCTCTAACATCAAACGAATTGCTTGTAGTAGCATGCACGTCTTTCTTTCTACTCATGCGCGAAACATAATTTTTGTAATGTATTCTTATATAGCACACTTAGTATTTATACAGTAAGTCTTATATAGTAAATCTTTAATAGAGCTTTATCATTTACTAGGCAAAAATTCGTTAGTTTTTATTCTTTCTAATTGTTAACATTTTGTTGGGTATTGTAACTCTTAATTATTTGACTAGTCTATCACTTCTGTTTAGACAAATTTGTCATAAAGGAGAAAAGTAACAAAGAGTCTAGCGACTTTTTACTTCTTGAATGACAATAATATTGAGGAGTTATTTTCACAAATATAACATCCTCATTTTCTGATGCAAACAAAATTAGATACAATACGAATTCACTTACTCATGTCGGAAAATATAATATTATGCGACTTCTCGTCAATTTCGGACACTATTAATCGAAAGCAATTTCACTAGCAACCCTAAGAAACGTCTATAGTCACGCAACGCGACTTTCTTCTGGTAACACTACTGGTTCAACTTCCCTCATCGCGTTCGGCAGCCACATAATTATAGTAATATCAAATAATCAATATCGTCCCCGATGGATAATAACACTGTTATGATACGATAAAGCATGAAACGATATCTTATACAGAGCTGTGTCCTTAAAATGCAAATTTCATACTATACAAGGAATATGGCTTTATGTTCCGATGAATTAAACAGCAATAGAATAGTAAAGATCTGTGCACAAAAGACGTAAAGACATGCACGACTGTCTCCGACCGTCGATAGACGGTAAATTACGGTGTATCGCCATGAAATCTTGATGCATGTATATAAAAAAATTTATAGCATATTGTAATTGCAGTGAAAGAAAGAAAGAGAGATAGTAGGGGAAAATTAATCAATCAATCATATTTTATTTATTTACTAGCTAACACGATGTGTGATAACAGGCACAACTTACAACAGTCAATTTTTCATCGATGATCACAGTCTGGAAAACGTAGAAACTACTGCTTTTATGTGTTACATTTCGCTTGGATTATGTTTTTTGCATTTTCTGTATTGTAAGCCGAGTATGATGTCTTGAGCAACTGCAACATGAACGTCCTTACGTATATTTTAAAATCATCGCTCCCTCATATAGCGGTAGGTATTTTTAGCGCTTCATGCGCGTTTTCCTAACAGTTTTTCATAAAATGGAACAATAACTATCAAATAAGAATCTCTATTGCAGTTACGTTACGTCAGTCCTGTTTTGTTGATTACGTACACATGCAGCTTGTGAAGATCTCGAGTTGGCAACACATGTGCATTAGATTTGCATTGTCTGCAATTGGCTTGTAATGGGTCGCTATCGTAATGGACTATTTTCTACAGGTACATTGTTTGAATTGGATAATTATCTTTACACGTTGAATCTCATTTGTAAGAACGTGTTTTGCATATATGCAGTTTTCCTTTACATAATTTGAAGTACATTATATATTGAATATGATACCTTAAGAAGCTGTAAAACATGTCAGTATCTTTAAATCTTTCTTAGCTGAATTGACAAAACAAGAAACAATCGACTTTGCCGATAAAAATAAAATCATATGGAAATTGGAAGTGTGCCTCGTATAAAAATCTATCGACAAAGTTTATTACTGCTGTAAAATTAAATTTATGTCTTACCTTCCCAAAAGACTCGAGGTTCATAAGAATATGAGCACTGGAAAACTCGATAGGTATCAAAGAACGGTTCATGATCATTATAAGATTTTCTTTCGTTTTCTTGTCTAATGCCAGCCAGTCCATGTCAAAGATTTGATCGGCAAATTGAATGCTCTGCAATAGAAGATACGAAACAAACATTAGTTGTTGTTAAATCATAATTTATATAATAAATTACTTTCTTATTTATAGCCAGAAATTGTTATAAACAAATATTGTATAATTGAAATATTACATTAAAAAATGTAATAAAAAATTATTTCGTCATGGGCAGAGAAAGACGAATTCTATCACATCATTTTACGGCATTTCGCTTTTTATTTTATTCTGTTTTATTAGAATTTTATCGTAATGTACGATACATCACGTTATCGTGCATTTAACAAAACTTGGGCAACAGCAGTTAAACTGTCACGTTGATTTTCATTAATTATATACAGGCTTAATTGATATTTGAATAACAAAGGTACGGTAAATAAATGCAACGTAATTTACGCACGTATTTTTTACTTTGTTCCACTGGCCGCATACTCAATTTTTTACAAAACCAATTAGTTGTATTTTATACATAACTAAATAAAATATGATAATGTCATAATCACTAATGATCGTCACGATATTCAATATATTAATGGATACCTTTAGTCTCACTTCGTTTCCATACCAACAGTAGATAAGAATTTGTATCAGCATACAGATTGTGTACAACGCCAACGGAATATATTTTGCACTTAATTCTGTTTTTGCCAGTCGATATAAACTGGAGCACACCACGAGTGTACTCACTATAAATTGACCGGCAATGATGAACTTGAAATTTTTGTTCATTGCGTATGAAAACCTACGAGAAAAAGATATGGAATGTGGGAACGTTGTTGAATTGAAATGCACAAAACTTCTCACGCGAGAACTGACTTGTAGATGCGATTGTGTAGATATACGCATTCGCCGAAGTCACTTTGGTTGCGCAAAGATTTTTTCAGCCGACATTCCAAGATCTCGATCTGGCAACAGATATGTAACAACAATCCACAGATCACGTTGTCGCAGGCGACATTTACGATGGACGCAGCCGTCAAACTTATCATTTGATGAAAATACGTGATGTAAAATAATATGTCGGAAGAATAATAGTCATACGGTATCCACTCTCTATAGGCCAAATTTCCATTTCGAAATTCCGTCAGCAAGGACGTCAGACCCATACTCGCGCACGTTGTCTCGATCATAAACGTATACACCATAGCTTTGTTTCTGCAAAACGTCTACGACGGCTATTAAGACTAATAAAGTTAATATACTTTTCTTTCTTAAAATTAAACGAAGAAAAGAGGAGAAATGAGAATGCTAGAAAATTAATATAAATAAAAGAAAAAATTCAGTTTGTATATCGTAATTTTTTTATTTTATTTGAATTTTCTTTGGATTAACTATATTGCCCTTAGATGAAACTAAAGATCGATCAATTTAAATATCACATACTTTGCTTTCATAGTTGTTATATTTATTTTTTGGTTTTTCAATTAAAATCAGTACATAGAATATTGTTGAGAATATTAGTTTCCATTTGGGTCATCTTTTATGAACCCATGGCAAATATTTGCTATGTCTTGCGATACTTACTGTATCAAGTTATTGAATTTTTGTCGAATTTCGATTTCGTCCGGTCCCAGCGGCTTAAATGGCTTCTCGACCAACGTGTGTGTTAACATCTCGATATTCTTACGATTTAGCAACAAGCCGAGCATCTTACAGACAGCGATAACCATAGCTAACATAACGTAGAAAGTATCCGTGAAATCGTCAGCATTGTCGACATTCAGGACAATGTCCATGAATTGCGGCACCATGAAAGTGAATAGTAGCAAGGTCACAATAATCGTATACACATTGTACACTGTTCGTTTGCAAAACGTAGACCAGGAACTCGGTGGCCAGCACCCGGCGATCGTAAGGGTTACCAGCGGAAATTGCATGATTCGCATTTTTTCGCCTTCCTGTTCTAACGTCAAACAAAATGCTTGTAGTATCACACACACGTTTTTTTTCCTACTCATGCGCGTGACAAAATTTATATGACGTATTTTTATTTGTGCACGCTAAGCTTCAATGAAGCCTTATCGTTCATTAAGCCAAAACTCATTAGTATTTCTAATTATTCCTATTGTTTTTGGATGTACGTACAAATTGTAACTATGATATAGTTGTTATAGTTGTTGATTATTCGGTTAATTTATCATTTTGACAGTTTAATATATATAATGAAATGTTATGTCATATCATATTATATCCAGGCACGATAGACCTAATTTTTTTATATTTAGAACATTATAGGGAGAAAAGAAAGTTTTAATTACTTTTTATGAACATTTTAATTACTTTTTACTTCTTGAATAACGATAACATTAATAAATCATTTTTTAAAAGTAATTTACTGATTTTCTGACGCGATCAAAATTGGATACAGTGTGAATTAACTTACTCATGTTGAAAAAAAAGTATCAAGCGATCTGTCGTCAATTTCGAACACCAATAATCGAAAACAATTCCAGCAGCCACATCAAAGAACGTCTATAGCTACTTTACGCGTCTTTCTGTTCACAGCACCACTCGTTCAATTTCTTTCTTCATGTTCGGTAGACATATAATTATAGTAACATCGAATAATCAATATTGTCCCCGATGGATGATAATACTGTTGTGATACGATGTAATGCATGAAATGATATCTTACCCAGCTACATTTTTAGAATGCAAATTGTATATTATACAATAAATATGACTTTATGTTCCGACAAATTGCAATAATTCAGTAATAATTCAGCAATAATTCAGTAGAGATATATCAACAACGTAACCCAACTATCGATAGACCGCAAATTACAGTGTATTGTCATAAAATTTTGATGCGAGTCTATCGAAAAATTTATGACATATTGAAGTTGCAATGGGAATAAAAAAGAAAAATAGAAAGGAGAACTCAATCGATCAATCATTATTTATTTACTGACTAACATAACAGGCACAATTTACAACGTCAATAATTATCAGCGACCACTACCTGGAAAACGTAGCGACAACCTAGTTTCTGTGTTACGTTACACTTGAATATTTTCTTGCATTTGCTGCAGTATATTGTAAGCTGAGTATGATCTATTGAGCAATTGCAATAAAAATATGACATTGACATTGTTACCTGCATTTTAAGATCGTCACTCTCTCGTAAGACATAACAGCGGATAATTCTAGCGTGCATGTTTGCTACCGATGTTTCCATACGCAAAATAAAATGGTAACTATCCACGATAAAAAAATCGCCACTGTAACAATCACACTGGTGTGTGTGAAGTTGACACCTCATTTTATAGCAGCACATGTTTTGACGTTAGTTTTATTTACACCCATAATAGTTCTGTAGTTTCTGATAAGTTATAACAATAGTTCCGTCGAATTAATTAAAAAAAAAAAAATAAAATTTCTAAAATATGAGGTGCCAACTTCCAGTAGCATCGCAACATTAAAAAAAATTTTTTTAATAATTTTATCTTATACGAAGTGCTCTATACTTTCTGATACGTTTTAACGAGACTTCCGGAACTTCTCACTATTTTTAAATAATTTTTAAATTTCATCGCTGGCACCGCAAAAGTAAACTCTGGTCCGCATTGATGGCGTTAAACACAAGATGCATGAATTAGATCGTGGTGAATATGAATACCGCGACATTCAGTAAAACTATGTAGACATTGTATATAATTTGTTTCATCAACGAGGTCCACGACGATGATCGCCCATCTTCAGCGACTGTGAGAACTAACAGTGTAAATTCTTATACGTGCATCTCGAGACGATTGCTAATTTCTTCTTTAAATAAGTTATTAATATTCCTCTAATTATGCTAAATTCATCAATTGTACGAAACGTTTTAACAATGCGAAATTACAAAAAAAAATTGGTTGCTTACATTCATGTGATCAAATTAAGTTAATTTGCACAATTTTCTTCATCGACTTATTTGAGTAATTTGATCCCAAAGTATGATAAAATCTTTGTCGCGTGCACGAAATAAATCAGAAAGAAAAGAGTTCTCGGGTAATTAGGACAAAGTAGAAATTTAAGAACAGAAGAGCACTTACTAATAATTTAAATATTTCTTTATCTGGATTCAGACCGGAGGCGAATGACTTCTTTTTGAAATATTCACTTCAGTACTCCGCGATAATATCGAACAAACATTGTTATTAATAATAAATGATGATGGGAAGCCGCTATACGCGAAATTTCAAACATTAACGTTTTCGTATTAAGGGAAAAAAGTCAGAATACTTCATGAGAAAACAGAAAACTTGGATTATGTCGATAGGTTTCTTACGACGATTCTTCGTCCCTAAGAGAACTTTTTCTTCGTATATAGCATTACTTTATTACTATTATAATACAAAACTCGCAGTACAGTGTCTCTTGTCGCAAAATAACAATTTTATGAATCTGTATCTATATTTTCCGGGAATGTATAAGATAAAATTACTTAATACCGAATAATTCTCGTAGAGAATTCTCGTAGAGAAGAACAAAGTACGGAAGACAAAAATACATACAAGGAAAAGACTATTAGAACGACTAACAGAAAGACTGTGTTTTATATACTACCGATTATGTTCCCGATGGATGGTAACACTGTTCCCGATAGTACTGTTATAATACGGTATATTGTATAAAACGACATCTTACACAGCTGCATTCTTAAAATGCAAACTGGATATTACACAACAAATATGACTTTATGTTTCGACAAACTTCGACAACAATAATTCGGTAGAGATATCTGGACGACGTAGTCCAACTATCGATAGACCGCAAATTACGGTATATCGTCATAAAATCTTGATGCGAGTCTAAAAATCGAAAAATTTACGATATATTATAATTGCAGAGGGAATAAAAAAGATAAACAAAAAGGGAAAGTCAATCAATCAATCATTATTTATTCACTGGTTAACATAATGTGGTAACAGGCACAACTTACAACGTCAATAGTTATCGGCGACCATAATGACCTGGAAAACGTAGTGACTACCTAGTGTTATGTTACACTTAAATTACGTTTCTTGCTTTTGTTGCAGTATATTGTAAGCTGAGTATGATGTCTTGAGCAACTGCAACAAAAATGTAAACATTATTACATGCATTTTAAGATCGTCGCTTTCTCGTAAGACACAAGGCAGCAGATAATTCTAATGCTGCGTGGGTATTCGCTACCGATGTTTTCGCACGCAAATTAGAACGGTAACTATCTATCATAAAAAATAAATCGCCACTGTAACTATCACACTGATATGGGTAAAGCTGGCACCTAATTTTTTACGTTTTAGCGAGAGTTTCGGTACCTCTAACTGTTTTTAAACTTGAGTGCCAGCACCGCACCGCAAGAGTAAACTCTGAGATGCTGGCAACTCTGGCCGACTTTTTGGCGTTTTCTGGTAATACTGCAATAGTTCCAAAGCAGATTTTAGCGAGAGTTACAGCCTTCAACTATTTTTAAATAATTTTTTAATTTCACTGCTGGCACACAAGAGTAAACTCCAGAGTTTACACAAAATTATGTGATTAGTGTCGCAAGCGCAACGGAGACTAAGCTCCGTGTCACCGTAAACGATATCCGCAGTGCTCGAAATATCGCGAAAGAGAATGTCCATGCAGTGATGGAGGGTGCAGGGTAAGTGGAAACAATCTCGCGAGCTTTCCTCTCAGCCGAGCATCAATGTCAAGGAGGTGGAGACTTGTAGAGTTTCCAAAAATATCTCGCCAGACAAGCGTCCGTATGAAGAGTGATCCAACGTGCAATGCGCACTCAAAAGGCCTCGAATCGTCACTCGCGCCGGCTTATATAGCCGCCTAGCTAAAATTTGCCGTCTAGCTAAGATTTGCTGCGAGTGACGACATGCCAAAGCCATCACCGCACTGAGAGAAAAATGTATGATATTTGGAACTATAATGGCATAGTAAAAATATTATAGTTAGGAATATAATTTTTATAGTAAATGTTACCATAATATTTGTAATATTTACAATATAAGTATAGTATAACTGACCCGTGTAAAATTTTTACCAAGAATTATAATTATTTGAAATAAAAAATATGATAAGGTGGCAAATATTGAATGGTAAGAGAAATTAACTATTTTATATAGTCAATACAATTTGGCAAATATAGGTACATGTAACTATATTCCCAAAAGGTGCTTTACCATATATATAGAGTAATAAGATGGTGACTATAAATCTGTGTTCATTCTACTATATCTTCATGTTTAGATGAACTATAAATATATGTTTGAGGCCAAAAAGAACTATAAAATATAGTGAGATTATAGTTGTTCCAACTATTTTTTTCTCTCAGTGCGCGTCGCGGCGGCACGAACTAGCGCTGACAGGCGGAAGCCTGCAACTGTTGCACAATTTTTTTTATTAATTCAATGAAACTATTGCTATAACCTATCAAGAACTATAGAACTATTGTGGGTACAAGTAGAACTAACTTGCGATGCTAAAAAATGAAGTGTCAGCTTCACACGCATTATATTGAAAGTAACGAACATGTCATACTAACGCTTACGAACGACTCGAGATTCATCGTGAGGATGTACGCGCTGGAAAATTCGATCGGCACTAACGCACGTTTCATTATTAATATCATGCCCTCTTTTATACTTTTGTCCAATGACAACCATTCTACTCCGAAGATGTGGGGGGCCAGTTGAACACTCTAAATTAAGAGATTCGTGAATTGAGATATCTCAAACAAAGTGTCCTATTAGTCTCTTTAAGTTTTCGTGGTGTTGTCCAATACTCTGCTTGTTTTCTGGGTTTGGACCGTGTCTTCATTGTGTTTGGTTCCGATGTGAATTTCGTGAACATTTCAGTTTACTTCTTCAGGGAGCAGGTTTAGATCGTGCGTTTTAAGTCGCTGCCTGAAAAAGTGAACTGAAATGTTCATGAGACAACCAACACAAGGAAGACGGCCTAAATCCGACAAAACAAGCAAAGTGTTCTACCGATTTAATTATGATAGAATTAATTAATAATCATTGATACAAATGCCGTCCTGAGGTAAAATGTACTCGAAATTTGACGTTTTGTACTTGAAGAGGACTCAATCAATTTTGCATCGATATATTTGTGGTACTTGAGAAATGCGATGATTCGCACCTTTAGTTTAACTTCATTCCCGTACCAGCAGTAAATGAGAATTTGCGTCAGCATGGAGCACGTGTACAATACGAGTGGAAAAGATTGCGCGTCCAACGTGACCTTTGCCAGTTGATATAAATTGGAGCACACCACCAACGTGCTCACAATGAATTGTATGGCGATGATCACTTTGAATTTCTCGTTCACCAAAAGCGCAAACCTACGTAGGAGAAGCGTTCTGAGATTGATACGGTAATGCCGAATCAAGTTTTGTACGCGTGAAATTATCGCGGAGAGATTTCATTTTTTACAGTTTGTTTCTCTCTCTCTCTCTCGATTCGCGTGTGTGTGATTGCTTGAAGGAACTAACTTAAATATACGCTCGTGCTGACGTACACATTCACGTAGATTGCTACGGCCGAGTGAGATTTTTCTCAGCCGACACTCCAGTATCTCGAGCTGGCAGCAAATGTGTAGCAACAGACCGCAGATCAGACTGTCGCAAGCCACGTTTACCATAGAACCGAACGTCGAGCTTATTAGCTGACGAGTGTATATCACATAGAACACGATCCTGCACGAGTAGTTATATGGTGTCCATTCCCTGTACGTTAAATTACCTTTGCGGAAATCCGTGAACAACGATATTACCGCGATACATGCGCACGTCATCTCGACTAATATCGTGTAATAGAGAGTATTGTTACTGTAAAATAATTGTACGATTTGTTACAACCGTATTCTTATTGTTTTAAAAAGAATCGATCTTCGTTATTCTCGAAGAAATTTTTGAACATTCTATATTTTATATCTAATTCTACTTTTAAACTCTTTTATCCTATTTTTTTATTATATTAGCTTCAATACATCATTTTGAACTACTTTAGAATACTCTCTAGATTTCTTCGAGTGAAAACTAACTTGAAAAGTAAATATATGTCTCGAGTGAGATTTCACTTCAACAAACTTGAGAATGAGTTTGACTTGATAATGACAAGTGCTTACTATATCGTTCGGTCGAATTTGCGTCGTATTTGCACCTCGTCAGTTTCCAGCGGGATGAACGGTTTCTCAGTGAGGATATCGGTGAACGTTCCTATGTTCTTGCGATTGACTAAGAGACCGGTCATCTTACAGCAGGAAATCACCATGGCGAGCATAATGTAGAAGGTATCCGCGAATTCGTCAGAATTGTCAACGTTGAAAATGATGTCCATCAGTTGAGCCAACATAAATGTAAATAACAGTAGAATCACGAAAACCGTATATGCGTTATACATCGTGCGTTTTCGGAACGATGTCCAGGAATCTGGTGGCCAACAGCCAACAATCATGAGAATTTTTAACGTGAGTTGCAGCACTCGCGTCTCTTGAATTTTCGATTCCATTTCCCGACGTTTTCTTGCCTCACGCAATTTGTGTAATTACGTTAGCATCTACACTGAGAAAAAAAATATCTAAGAAATAAGAAATATTTATTCGGTGAGTGCTAATATAACATATTTACTTAAATCTAAATTCTTTTGTTTAAATAAAAAAAATAATTTCTTGGGAAAAGCTACGGTTTTAAGAAGATATATATCTTCTCGCTCGAGAAAAATGTTTTTTCAGTGTAGGAATATGTATATTAGTTTAAAAGAGTAAATATGCCGTTACCGAATATAAATATTTCTTATTTCTTAAGTTTTCTTTCTCTCAGTATAATGCGCGTTCCCTCTTTTTATTGATGATATTCGAAAATTTATATATATAGATTCTCCTCACAAAATATATGTGCAAACACTGAAAAATGTGAATTGTTGCGATTATCACGGTGCCTCTCAGTCATGTTTGTTCATTTCAAGTTCAATTTATATATGTAATGTGAAATACGAAGAGAATATGCGCATAATATTATAGCCAAAATTTGTAGTGAAAAAATGTACAGTATATCAAATTAAGAAATAGTATCGAGTTCATATGTAAGATACGCTCTGTCCATAGTAGTTTCCCCGTCAACAACATTCTAAAACACGATTTCGCAAAGCTCTAATAAACCTCGTAATGTCTATAGCCATATGGCGCGGTTTTCTGACGGCAATATTGTTGGTCTAGCTTCCCCCTCGAGCAACGAGCTAACAGTTATTATCGTGAACTCGCGATGTTGTGTCCCTCACGTAATAATTCTTTTATGCCGCGGCATATGCAACATCTCCAAATGCAAACTTTATGCGACAGTATAGTAGAACAAAATGAAATAAACGTAAAGAACTAAAATCGAATATATCATAGACGGCGAATTACGTTTTACATGCATGAAATCTTGATGTGAGCCGATTCGCTCACTTGATAAATATTTAATTTTTCACTGTCAGCAGCTGCATGGCTTCGCTATCGTTCACTTTGAATTCCGACTCAGTTAATTTTATTTCCGGCATCAATTCTAACAGTTGTAATATTTGAAAAGGAATGGACAGCGTGTAAACGAAGAGTCCTTGAATCCGCTACACACGTGCATCATCCTGATCAATCGACTTTTCAGTCAAATTAATTGGTCAAGTCTTTCTAAATAATTGCTATTTATTCATTCGAACATACATTGGACATTCACACTGATTGTGATGTTTCGTAACTATCAACTATATTGGAAAACATCGCAGCAATTTATCTCTAATTTTTCATTATTTTCCTAATTACTTTTTATTTACGTCGTCTGCACCTGTTTCAGTAAATTATAAGCCGAGTACGATGTCTTGAGTATCTGCAACACATACATAAACACGCGCACACATATATGTACAGTTCCTGTAAAAACTTATGATGATCGAAATATCAAAACTACAGAGAAAAGAATACTTGAAAATATATTTGTAAGGTATAAAATTTATTTTTGTGAATAAACTTTATATTTCATAAATGAAGTGGTTCATTCACAAATATAAAGTTTATTTCAAAGAAATAAACTTTATATTTTACAAATATATTTTTAAATATTTTTTTCAGTGTAAGCTAAGAAATTAGTGTAAACAAATAGTGACTTGATTTTTCTACTAACCCCGACGAACGAATCGATATTCATAGAAAGAACGTAAGCACTAGTGAATTCGATGGGTATTAACGTGCGATTCATAATTATTAATAGATTTTTCTTAAGACTTCCGTCGAATGTTAGCCAATCTATTGCGAAAATGCTGTGGAGTAGTTGAGTACTCTGTATTAAAAAATCGTAAGAAGTCTCGTTAATCGTTCAGCCTTCTTTGCTTGATCGCACGACTTGGTTGTAGAGGAAATAGACATGTTCAACACGCGCTCACCTTTAGCTTCACTTCATTCCCATACCAACAATAGATAAAAATCTGTGTTAACATGCAGGACATATACAACAATAACGGGAGAATCTCGCTGAACGACGTTATCTTAGTCATCTGATATAAATTGGAGCACACCACCATCGTACTCACTGCGAATTGCATAGCAATAGTCATCCTGAATTCGCTGTTCAATCTCATAGCATACCTGTAAGAAAACACAACAAACGTGAGACGATGATAGCGTGTTTTGTAGTCGCTGTTCTGGCTATATCAATCGGAGAAATAAATAGAAGTTCGAATCGCAAAGATAATGCACCTTCACCGAGCAATCTAAAAAGTTTAGGTCCAACACAAATAGCCGACACGTGAGTTAATTAAGTTTTCTTGAATAGAAATAAGAGACTTTTCATGATGCCCATATACAATGAATTTCATACAATGAAACAACTAACTTAAATATATTGTCGTGATGACGTACACAGTCGCGGAGAGTGTTATGATCACCCGACACTTCGCTCAGCCGACACTCCAAGATCTCCATTTGGCAGCAAATATGCAGCAATAGTCCGCAAATGAGACTGTCACACGCCACATTGACAAGAGACCCCGCTGTCAGGCTGATGAGTTGATGCGCGTACGTGAGGCAAAATACAACTGTGGACGAGTAATAATCGTACGGTAACCATGCCCTGTACGTCAGTTTTCCTTTTCTGAACTCGGTGAATAAGGACGACAGGGTAATGCACGCGCATGTAGTTTCCACCAGAATCGTATAGAAGAGAGTTTTGTTTCTGTAAAGCGGCTATGAAAACTGTTACGTTCGCTGGAGCAATTGAATTTGAATAGAAATGCAAGGTGACGCAACATTAATGGGGTATTTTAATTTAAAAGAAAAATTAGTACACAAAAAAAATAGTTTGAGAGGATTAACCGAACTTCTAAAATTCGGTGAAATATGAACACATTGGAAAAAAGATACTTGGAAATTTGTTTGTGGCATATAAAACTTGTTTACAGAAATAAACTTTATTTCACAGAAGTTATCTTTGTATTGCGTAAACAAATTTTCAAGTATTTTTTCCTCAATGCAGAATTCCGGTTAACGCTACTAGAATTCAGTTCGAGTTAACAAGGTTTCTGATTAACGTTTAACAGAATTCTAATAACTCCACTCGCAATTTTCTGGTTTGCTTATATTTTCAATTAAACGTTTTTTCCCGTGTAAAATGTCGATGCAATAACATCGCGATAATAACAAAATCATTGTGCTTGTTATCGAGTTTCACTTCGAGTAATACTTCTCATTCTGGCGTCCTGGGATACTCACTGTATAAGTTTGTCAAATTTGTATCGGATCTTTATTTCTTCGGTCTTCGACGGTCTGTATGGTCTCTGGACAAGCACATTGGTTAACGTATCGATGTTACTGCGATTCACCAGAAGACTGAGCATTTTGGAGCACGACACTACTGATGCCAGCGTGGCGTAGAAATTCTCAGTGAAATCGTCGGGACTGTTGACGTTCCAAATAATGTCCAAAAATTGCGACACTAGAAAAGTATACAATAACACGACCATGGAGATCGTGTATGCGTCGTAGGTTATTCGCATGTATCTCGAGGACCATGACTTCGGTCGCCAGCATCCGACAATTGTGAGAAGTTTAAAAGTGAACTGCAGAACGCGCATTTTCGAGTATTCCCTGAATTCATTTATACGTCAGTTATGGAAAAAAAATTAGGAAAGAAACGAAAAATTGTAATTACGTTACGAATGAATGAACTTCTATTTTTATATTTCTACATACGTGTAATTCGTTTCACCGAAGTTCCTCACGTTACGTTTGCGATCGTTCATGCGAAAGACTCATGTGACAACACGCAAAGTGTTTCAGGAACTTTTACTTTACGCAATATTTCTGGAAATTTCACAGTGTCTTTTCATTATGAGATAAAATAATCAAGAAACGTCGGATGAGACAATTTACAAACAATTGACGATCGTGAAATGTTCGTCGTGAATTTCCTCTATATTCCTTCGTTTGTATTATTATCGTAATGTCAGTATTATTATCGTAATGCCAGTATTATTATTATAATATCAGTATTATTATCGTAATATCAGACTTGCATCATTCCTATTGTAGGAATATTCTTTTATTCAGTTTAATATGGCTAGTCTCTTTAGAAATTCAACTTTCATATGCTGACATTCGGAAATAATATCAATTTCTTTCCACAGATGCGAGACAGAAGTTGAAGAACTTCTACTTGCTGGACGAGAAAGACTGTACTTCACCATCGTGAAATCTTAATACGCCTTATTTATTTCATTCCCCCCACTTTACCATCGTAATTCAAGTCGTTCTCTACATCTCGACTATAGCTCGGCCTACGATCGTAAAAAGTTAAAAGTATTTCGCTTTTCATTGATACACTTTCCACGTTATCGAGCAGTTGCCGCGTGTTCTTCTTTCTCCTTATCGTTTTAAGATGCTGTTTTTTTTCAGCCTACAGTATTTAGTTAGAAAAAATACGCCCGCCGAGGAAAAATGCAATTAACACAGACATTAATAAACGTAACGTAGTAACGTCGTTCGAACAGTTTTCCTTTATTTTCCTAATAACGGTATGTAACATAAATGTCACTTGTCGGTACTATATAATTGCAAAAATTCAATATTTCGTGTCTTCTCCTCTTTTATCTCTCTAGACTTTTGATTTTGCAGTCTGGATGGCACGTTAATTTTATCAGTCTTTTACATGTGCTGAAGCAAGTTTTAAATCGAATACATGTCCTGAGCATCTGCAATTAATATGCGCATTTGTAATGTCGCTTTAGTTACGATCACTGATATTTCCACGCTCGACTTCGTCGATAACGATATTTGGCCGGACATATAGTGTGTAATTTAAATTTGATATTGCATAACAATTTGTCCAAATATTTTCGAATAATACATTAATCAATAGTCCGATCGTTACATTAAACTCAAAGTAAAATCTATCAGCGAAGTCGAGCGTGATTGCATATTGCACTCTCTTCATATTAATACCCATGAAAGACTCGAGGTTCATGGGAATGACATAAGCGCTAGTAATTTGAATAGGCACTACCGTGCGCTTCATTATTATAATTAGAGAGTTCTTCCTGTTTTCATCCAGTGCCATCCATTCCATCTCAAAAATATTGTCGATTAGCTCATAGTTCTACTTGACATACTTGAAAGATATGTATTGGCATAAAAATCTATTGTATTCTATAAAAATGGAAGGAATGATATTCGTACCTTTAGCTTCAGATATTTATAAATGTTCAGATATTTTTTCTCAGTGTAGAAAAATGTAAGAAAAATTTTATCTCGCATAAATTCAAAGATTTCTATGTTATGATAATTAACAAGATGAATATTATGATAATTTTAACAATATGAATACTTTTCTTCTTTGATAATTATTGTTTACCGATACTTACTCTATGTCTTTGTCAAATTTATACTGAATCTTCATTTCGTTTGATCTCAATGGTCTATACAGCTTTTTCGCCAGTATATCGAGTAGTGTGATGATGTTTTTGCGATTTATCAGCATGCTGAACAATTTACAGCAAGAGATGAACATGGCGAGCAGTACAAAGAAATTATCAGAAAAATCCTCTATTGTCCGCTGTCAGAACTATATCTATGAATTGCGACAACATAAAGCTGTTCAATACGACGACCATCACGATCGAATGTACATTGTACGCCACGCGTTTATACAAAGAGCTGCAGGAATCTGGCCGCCAGCAACCGAATATCGTCAGAAGCTTGAAGGTAAGTTTAAGAACGCGCATCTGAAGATCGCGGTTTTCAGTAACGTCACGTAAAACAGACGGCAGCACTTACATATTTTGAATAATCAGTTCTTACATTAATTGTCAATTGCTCTATTCTAATATTCTTTTTTATTATACTATAGATATAGCTATAGATATTTCTATGACCATAATACAGCCAGATGAATATCCTGTACATTATTTGTATTAGCGACACGTTAAGTCATATTATGCACTTTAGATGATAATAACTGATAAGTACATAATAAGAAAGATAATAACTTCTAAAGAGACAGAGATATTGACTGATACAAGCGTTGACGGATCGTATAACGTTGCGAATGGAATTCAGTGGATGCGGATATATTTCGCGTAGTCGATAATTATATTATTCATTTCACAAAAATCATTTTTTCATGAATCATATATGCAACATAGTAGCAAAAAGAGTTCGTACAACTACGCGAAAAAATAACGTTTTCAAATGCAATAATGTTTTCAGTAGGAAGACGGTACGGGAAACACAGGATGAACTCGTTGAATATTGAATACAGTCGACCACGATCTATTATAAAATATTACCAATATATGGACCAAAAACCCGCAAATAAGATTGTCGCAAGCAATGTTTAGGAAAACTGTCTTGGTCAAACTTATGAGCTGATGATGGACGAATTGTGCTTTCACAGGAACGGAATATTATTGTTCTGTATATAAAAAATATCACTTTGACGGTGATAGTCAAAGAAACGCGGAAACGTACTAGCGATATTAAGTGAAGTAGTTTATTGCAACTCTAATAGATTAGCAAGCTTTATATAACATGGATATGGAAAACGTTATCAGCAACAACGGTTCTATTATTCGCCTCAAACACTCGAATCTTGCGCTTGCTGAAGTATATTGTAAGTTGAGTATGATGTTTTGAGTAACTGTAATAAAAGCAAAATCGTTTATGGTCATATTTTCAAAAGTACGACTGGACTCAATATTTACATTTTGTATTGAAATAAAATATTCATAATTTTTGCATACTAACAGTCACAAACGACTCGAGATTCATAGGAATAACATAGGCACTAGTGAACTCGATGGGCACAGTGCTGCGTCTCGTGATTGTTAACAAGTCCCTCTTCACACTTTGTTTCAGTGCGAACCATTCTATTTCAAAGATATTGTTAATCAGTTGCAACCCCTACGACCGTGAAAACAAAAGACGCCGACTGATATATAAACTGGCAAAATCAGCGGAGCGCAAAGAAATGAAGATACGCACCTTTAACTTGACTTCGTTCCCGTACCAGCAGTACAGGAAGATTTGCGTCAACATACACGACATGTACAAACCTAATTCAACGAACTTTGCGCTTGTCTTGCTTAATTGATACAAGGTGAAGCACACCACCAACGTACTTACCATGAACTGAAAGGTAATGGTGAATCTAAATTTCTTGTTCATCAGATGAGCAAACCTAAAATCAAACATCTCGTGATTTGTGTGATGACTTATTGATAGAAATACCGATAGATATGGTGACAGAAAATTATGAGATTTGAATTTAAGCTAGTAGTCTTAATTCGGAGACTAGTAGTCTCCTTTAATGCACCTCGCTATACGAGTGCAACAAGTACATTGTATTATTTGAAGTCATTTTTGCAACTCGATACAGTACAGCAGCTATAGAAAACATGATTTTTGTCAATATTAATATTAATGATAATAAAACGAACTTGAATATAAGATTGTGTTGTATAACGCAGTGGCGAAGCATTTCTGGATCGCGTACGATCTGTTTCAAGCGGTAATTCAGTATTTCTATTTGGCAGCAGATATGTAGCAATAGCCCGCATATGAGTCCGTCGCAGGCAACATGCAAAACTGATCCGACTGTTAGGCTTATCAACTGATGAAAATACGTAATGTGAAAAAGCATCGTCGACGAGTAGTCATATGGTAACCATGCTCTGAACGTCAGCTTTTCTTTCCTATAGTCGGTACACAACGACGCTATCGCCGTGGACGCACACGTAATTTCGACCAGAATCGCATAATGCAAAGTGTTCGTCCTATAAAAGAGCTGCGGACGGTTTTGCTTTTCACTAAAGGCTTAAATACGTTATACATAATATCATCGTCACGTTACTATTTTTTAGTACTTAAAAAAAATGTTTTTAATGATATATTGGTTATTTTATATGTCAGAACTATTTTTAAAATCTATTAAAAACTCCAAAACTTCTCTCAAGAGACAAACAGAAGTGTGTATGTATATGTATATGTATATGTATATATATATATATATATATATATATATATATATATATATATATATATAT
>NW_022639457.1:120919-124185 GCF_010583005.1 Odontomachus brunneus
TATATATATATATATATATATATATATATATATATATATATATATATAATTTATTTTCTTTAGATTTTAAGAATTTCTCTTCGCATTTGTGCGCAAGTGTATATGGAACGACGCGGACTTAACATCAAAATAATATTTCTTTAATGATAAATCATAAATTATATTTTTAATGTTGCGTTAATGCGACAATAATGTTACGTACACGCCTTTACTACTTAATATTTGCTCCAATATTTGCTACAAATTATTATGGTATAACATACCACGCGAAAAAATAAAGGAATAAATAATAAATCGATATCACGATCTAACACAAGATAATCACGTTTGAAGACTAGATTGCTAATGAGATAGTTAATTATTTACATTATTAATTTATAATTAAGTTTGCAATCAAATTCCATAGCAATGTTCGAATCATAGAGCATAAATTCTTAAGCAATTAACAAGTATCTAGCAATACTTACTCGATCAGCTTGTCGAATTTCTGTCGTATTTCTACTTCGATTGATTCGATCGGTGCACACGGTTCTTTCGTAAGAATATCTGTCAGCATCGCAATATTCTTGCGATTTATCAGCAAACTGAACATTTTAAAGCAAGAGACGATCATGGCGAGCAACATGTAGAAATTTTCCATGAACTCATCTGCATTGTCCACAATCAGAATTATATCCAGAAATTGTGACAGTGTAAACGTATTTATTAGCATAAGTATAAAAATTGTGTAGAAGTGATACATTAAGCGTTTATAAGGAGACGTCCAAGAATCTGGTACCCAACAACCGCAACTCGTTAGAATTTTGTATGTAAATCCTAGTATTTGCATTTCGGCTTTCTTAATTGTTATATTCCCTTCTTATACGACAAAAATCAGTCACTAATGAATTATCGGATATATTGAAGCTTTCTCATTTTTTAACAATTGATCAAATTTGTTGACACTCTTTACATAATTATTTCTTGTAGATCAATATTCCAGACTATCTATAACAGTCGAAAATAATTGTAACTTGTCGATCAGCAATTTTCTTTGAGTTGGATTTTAACAGCCAACAATTTCATGAAAAATGTCTAAAGCTGTAAAGAATACTAATTATGGAAAAAAAAGATAAGAAAAAAACGAAAAATTGTAATTACGTTACGAATAAATGCATTTCAATTTTTATATTTTTACGTACGTGTAATTCGTTTCATCGAAGTTCCTCACGTTACATTTGCGATCGGTCGTGCGAAATACTCACGTGACAACACGCAAAGTATTTCAGCAACTTTTATTTCACGCAGTATCTCTGGAAATTTCGCAACGTTTTTTCATTATGAGATAAAATAATCAAGAAACATCAGACAAGACGATTTGCAAACAATTGACGATCGTGAAATGTTCGCGAATTTCCCCTATATTCCTTCGTTTGTATTATTATCGTAATATCAGTATTATTATCGTAATGCCAGTATTATTATCGTAATGCCAGTATCATAAAATCAGACTTGTATCATTCCTATTGTAGGAATATACTTTTATTCAGTTAAATATGGCCAGTCAATTTAGAAATTCAACTTTCATATGCTGACATTTGAAGGTAACACCAATTTCTTTTCACGGATGCGAGACAGAAGTTGAAGAACTTCTACTTGCTGGACGAGAAAGACTGTACTTCACCATCGTGAAATCTTAATACGCCTTATTTATTTCATTCCCCCCACTTTACCATCCGCAATCGTAATTCAAGTCGTTCTCTACATCTCGACTATAGCTCGGCCTACGATCGTAAAAAGTTAAAAGTATTTCGCTTTTCATTGATACATTTTCCACGTTATCGAGCAGTCGCCGCGTGTTCTTCTTTCTCCTTATCGTTTTAAGATGCTGTTTTTTCCAGCCTACAGCATTTAGATAGAGAAAATACGCCCGTCGAGGAAAAATGCAATTAACACAGACATTAATTAACGTAATAACTTTAGATAGTTTTCCTTTATTTTCCTAATAACACTACGTAACATGAGTGTCACTTGTCGGTACTATAATTGCAAAAATTCAATATTTCGTATCTTTTCCTCTTTTATCTCCGTATCTCTCTAGGCTTTTGATTTCGCAGTGTGGATGGCATGTTGATTTTGTCAGTCTTTTACATGTGCTGGAGCAAGTTGTAAGTCGAATACGATGTCCTGAGCATCTGCAATTAATATGCGCATTTGTAATGTCGCTTTAGTTACGATATTTGGTTGAACATGTAGTGTGTAATTTTAATTTGACATTGCATGACAGTTTGTCCAAATATTTTCGAATAATACATTAATCGATACTCCGATCGTTATATTAAATTCAGTAAAATCTATCAGCGAAGTCAAGCGTGATTGCATATTGCACTCTCTTCATACTAACACCCATGAAAGACTCGAGGTTCATGGGAATTACATAAGCGCTAGTAATTTGAATAGGCACTATCGCGCGCCTCATTATTATAATTAGAGACTTCTTTCTGTTTTCGTCCAGTGCCATCCATTCCATCTCAAAAATATCGTCGATCAGCTCATAGCTCTACTTGACATATTTGAAAGATATGTATTGGCATAAAAATCTATTATATCCTATAAAAATGGAAGGAATGATATTCGTACCTTTAGCTTCACCTCGTTTCCATACCAGCAGTAAAAGAAAATTTGCGTTAGCATGCAAATCATATACAATGTCATTTCGACATGCTTGGCATGCGATGTCGTTTTAGTTAATTGATACAGACTGAAGCACACCACCAACGTACTCATTATAAATTGAATAACAATAATATATCTAAACTTTGCATTTATAATAAGGGCAAATCTGAAATTCGTGGTAATGTTTCTTTTGCAAGAAAATGTTTAGTAAGACGCATATAAAGTGTAATTTGACGCAAATATCACGCGAATACAATTATATTAAAATGAAAATAAATAGCGTGTAATAAGTTTAACATCAGTATATATGTGTGTTTGTGTATTCAAACAAAAACATCACTTATAGACCGACCTGAAGATATGACAGTGCTGACGAACGCATTCGCCGAGAGTACCAGAGTAAGACATATTTTTACGAAGACGATACGCTAAGATCTCAATTTGGCAGCAAATGTGGACCAAAAACCCACAAATAAGACTGTCGCAAGCGATGTTTAGGAAAGCTGCCATGGTTAAACTTATGAGCTGATGAGCATATGTCAGAGAGTACAATATTGTCGACGAGCAATCAAACGGCAACCATGCTCGGTATGTTAACTTTCTTTTGCCGA
>NW_022639457.1:124195-158037 GCF_010583005.1 Odontomachus brunneus
CGCAATCGTAATTCAAGTCGTTCTCTACATCTCGACTATAGCTCGGCCTACGATCGTAAAAAGTTAAAAGTATTTCGCTTTTCATTGATACATTTTCCACGTTATCGAGCAGTCGCCGCGTGTTCTTCTTTCTCCTTATCGTTTTAAGATGCTGTTTTTTCCAGCCTACAGCATTTAGATAGAGAAAATACGCCCGTCGAGGAAAAATGCAATTAACACAGACATTAATTAACGTAATAACTTTAGATAGTTTTCCTTTATTTTCCTAATAACACTACGTAACATGAGTGTCACTTGTCGGTACTATAATTGCAAAAATTCAATATTTCGTATCTTTTCCTCTTTTATCTCCGTATCTCTCTAGGCTTTTGATTTCGCAGTGTGGATGGCATGTTGATTTTGTCAGTCTTTTACATGTGCTGGAGCAAGTTGTAAGTCGAATACGATGTCCTGAGCATCTGCAATTAATATGCGCATTTGTAATGTCGCTTTAGTTACGATATTTGGTTGAACATGTAGTGTGTAATTTTAATTTGACATTGCATGACAGTTTGTCCAAATATTTTCGAATAATACATTAATCGATACTCCGATCGTTATATTAAATTCAGTAAAATCTATCAGCGAAGTCAAGCGTGATTGCATATTGCACTCTCTTCATACTAACACCCATGAAAGACTCGAGGTTCATGGGAATTACATAAGCGCTAGTAATTTGAATAGGCACTATCGCGCGCCTCATTATTATAATTAGAGACTTCTTTCTGTTTTCGTCCAGTGCCATCCATTCCATCTCAAAAATATCGTCGATCAGCTCATAGCTCTACTTGACATATTTGAAAGATATGTATTGGCATAAAAATCTATTATATCCTATAAAAATGGAAGGAATGATATTCGTACCTTTAGCTTCACCTCGTTTCCATACCAGCAGTAAAAGAAAATTTGCGTTAGCATGCAAATCATATACAATGTCATTTCGACATGCTTGGCATGCGATGTCGTTTTAGTTAATTGATACAGACTGAAGCACACCACCAACGTACTCATTATAAATTGAATAACAATAATATATCTAAACTTTGCATTTATAATAAGGGCAAATCTGAAATTCGTGGTAATGTTTCTTTTGCAAGAAAATGTTTAGTAAGACGCATATAAAGTGTAATTTGACGCAAATATCACGCGAATACAATTATATTAAAATGAAAATAAATAGCGTGTAATAAGTTTAACATCAGTATATATGTGTGTTTGTGTATTCAAACAAAAACATCACTTATAGACCGACCTGAAGATATGACAGTGCTGACGAACGCATTCGCCGAGAGTACCAGAGTAAGACATATTTTTACGAAGACGATACGCTAAGATCTCAATTTGGCAGCAAATGTGGACCAAAAACCCACAAATAAGACTGTCGCAAGCGATGTTTAGGAAAGCTGCCATGGTTAAACTTATGAGCTGATGAGCATATGTCAGAGAGTACAATATTGTCGACGAGCAATCAAACGGCAACCATGCTCGGTATGTTAACTTTCTTTTGCCGAGATTTAAGCACAGAGACGTTAACACGATGAATGAGCATGTCACTACTCCCAGGTATATATAACGCCAAGTGTTAATCCTATATAATGATTAAGTATATGTATAGCAAATATTTTTGTAAGTGTAGTAACTGCGTTGAGAAAAAAAGTACTTAAGAATTTATTTATGAGATATAAAGTTTATTCATAGAAATAAATCTTATTTTGTAGAGAGAGAGAGAGAGAGAGAGAGAGAGAGAGAGAGAGAGAGAGAGAGAGAGAGAAATTAAACATTTGATTAGAAATTAGTCTTATTTCACAGAAATAAACTTTATAAATATTCAGGTATTTCTTTCTCAGTGTAGAAAAATTGAAGAAAAATTTTATCTCACATAAATTCAAATATTTCTATGCTACGATAATTAACGATAAGATGAATATTATGATAATTAATTTTAACAATATGAATATTTTTCTTCTATGATAATTATTGTTTACCGATACTTACTCTATGTCTTTGTCAAATTTATATTGAATCTTCATTTCGTTTGATCTCAACGGTCTACACGGCTTTTTCGCCAGTATATCGAGTAGTGTGATGATGTTTTTGCGATTTATCAGCATGCTGAACAATTTACAGCAAGAGATGAACATGGCGAGCAGTACAAAGAAATTGTCAGAAAAATCCTCGGCATTGTCCACTGTCAGAACTATATCCATGAATTGCGACAACATGAAGCTGTTCAATACGACGACCATCACGATCGAATATACATTATACGCCACGCGTTTATACAAGGAGTTGCAGGAATCTGGCCGCCAGCAACCGAATATCGTCAGAAGCTTGAAGGTAAGTTTAAGAACGCACATCTGAAGATTGCGGTTTTCAGTAACGTCACGTAAAACAGACGGCAGCACTTACATATTTTGAATAATCGGTTCTTACACATTAATTGTCAATTGCTCTATTCTAACATCCTTTTTTATTATACTATAGATATAGCTATAGATATTTCTACGACCGTATAATACATCCAGATGAATATCCTGTATATTATTTGTATTAGCGGCACGTTAAGTCATATTATGCACTTTGGATGATAATAACTGATAAGTACATAATAAGAAAGATAATAACTTCTAAAGAGACAAAGATATTGACTGATACAAGCGTTGACGGATTGTATAACGTCGCGGATGGAATTCAGTGAATGCGGATATATTCCGCCTCCCGCATAGTCGATAATTATATTATTCATTTCACAACGATATCCCTCGTAAAATCATTTTTTCATGAATCATATATGCAACATGGTAGCAGAAAGACTTCGTACAACTACGTGAAATAATAACCTTTTCAAATGCAATAATGTTTTCAATGGGAAGACAGTGCGGGAAACACAGAATGAACTCGTTAAATATTGAACAGTCGACCACGACTTATTATAAAATATTAGGGTGGACGAATTGTGCTTTCACAGGAACGGAATATTATTGTTGTATATATGAAAAAATACCACTTTGTGAGAGCGATAGTCGCATTGCGGAAACATATCAGCGATATTAAGTGAAGTAGTTTATTATATCTTTGATTGATTTGCATATTCCTGCAAACTTTATATGACATGGATATGGAAAACGTCATCAGCACAACAACGGTTCTGCATTTATCTCAGACATTCGTATCTTGCGCTCGTTGAAGTATATTATAAGTTGAGTACGATGTTTTGAGTATCTGCAACAAAAGCAAGATCATTCGTGGCCTTATTTTCAAAAGGCTAAACTCAATATTACATTTACATTTTGTATTGAAATAAAATATTGCTAATTTTTGCGTACTAACAGTCACAAACGACTCGAGATTCATAGGCATAACATAGGCACTGGTGAACTGGATTGGCACAGTGCTGCGTCTCGTGATTATTAACAAATCCTTCTTCACACTTTGTTCCAGCGCGAACCATTCCATTTCAAAGATATTATTAATCAATTGCAATCCCTACGGCCATGAAAACAAAAGAGACTCCGGCTGAAATATAAACCAGCAAAATCTGCGGAGCGCAAAGAAATGAAAATACGCACCTTTAACTTGACTTCGTTCCCATACCAGCAGTACAGGAAGATTTGCGTCAACATACACGACATGTACAAGCCTAATTCAACGAATTTTACGCTCATCTTGCTTAATTGATACAAGGTAAAACACACCACCAACATACTTACTATGAACTGAAAGGTAATGGTGTATCTAAATTTCTTGTTCAACAAATGAGCAAACCTAAAATTAACCAGACATCTCGTGATTTGTGTGATTACTTATTGATAGAAATACCGATAGATATAGTGACAGAAAATTATGAGATGTAAATTTAAACTAGTAAGCTAGTAGTAATTCGGGTCTCCTTTAATGTAGCTCGCTGTACAACCCTTATAGAAATATCATACTAAGAATCATTGATAATTACTTATTTTCAGTATTAAAAATACTGGATAATAAGTAATTATCAATGATCCTTAGTATGATATTTCTATAAGGGAAGTACAAGTTGTATTATTTGAAACATGTTTGGTTTCGAATAATCAAATAATCGAATGTTTGATATCGAACCAACTCGATACAGTACAGCAGCTATAGAAAATGATTTTTGTCGTAACACTAATTATAAAAAAAACGAACTTGAATATAAGATTGTGCTGTATAACGCAGTGGCGTAGTACTTCTGGATTGCGTATGATCTGTTTCAAGCGGTAATTCAGTATTTCTATTTGGCAGCAGATATGTAGCAATAGCCCACATATAAGTCCGTCGCAGGCAACATGCAAAACGGATCCGACTATTAGGCTTATCAGCTGATGAAAATACGTAATGTGAAAAAGCGTCGTCGACGAGTAGTCGTACGGTAACCATGCTCTGAACGTCAGCTTTTCTTTTCTATAGTCGGTGCACAACGACGCTATCGATATTGACACACACGTAACTTCGACCAGAATCGCATAATGCAAAGTGTTCGTCCTATAAAAGAGCTGCGGACGGTTTTGCTTTTCATTAAAGGCTTAAATACGCTATACGTAATATCATCATCACGTTATTATTTTTTAATACTTTAAAAAATGTTTGGTAATTATTTACATTAGGGGCGCCATCTCCGATGAGCTCCTCCTTGACATACTAGTATAGTATCAAGGTATATATCTCTGAGTAACATTTCAAAGATTTTATACTATTATTTGTACTCATTGCTTATTAAAAAGTTATTAAATAATTTTTTTATAAATAAAACGTAATTTTGCACATAGTGAATATGGAAATAATGTAAACAGTACATGTATATGCGCGGGAGGGCTCCGTTCTTCCTCCCGCACTCTGTTCGATAACAGCTCAACTGTTGGTAAGTGGCCGGCTCGTGTCCGGACTCAAGTACGTCAATTAGCCCAAGGTCACGAATTATTTTCGCGTTCTCCTATCCAGGAGCCTCTTTGGATGGAATGAGGGGTAGTCTTTGGAGAACGTGTTACTAACGGTTTCAGGGCCGCGTAAATGTCCCTATGAAGGACATGCAGTGGATGGCTCGGCGCCTCCGCGCTGGGAAGAACTCCCTCTTTCGGTGGATAGAAGACTAGATAGCCTATTAGCGTAGACGGTGAAGACTAAGGCCGGTATTCATAATCCGATCTTATATTTAAGATCATCTTAAGTACTGTCTTAAGATGTCATGAACTAATCACAAAGTCAATCATTCGCACCTTGAGACATTACTTAAGACTGTCTTGAAATAAGATTCGACTATGAATACCGGCCTAAGTCTCGAATAGATTTAGGAGCGAGCGTTGCTCGCATGAAGAATGTCACAAGCGCGACAGTATCGACGTCGAACGATACGCGATATCCGCTGCAATGCTTGAGATATCGCAGAAGGAAGCGTCTGTCCCACGGTGGAGGCTGTAAGTAATCCGGAGAGATCTCGCGGATTCCCCTCTCAGCTCAACCGGGATGATCTTGAAAAGGTAACCAGCTATGAGATTATCAAAATATCTCAAGGCAGGCCCTTGTGTCGCGGGTGGACACTATGGGTGCGTTCGGGGAGCACGCTACTAACGCTACCGCGTTCTTCTATCTTTATTGCTCCTTAAATATACAACAAGGATAGAATGACACGGTAGCGCTGAATAGCGCTAATAGCGAGTTTCCCGAACGCACCTTATAAAGGCAGTAACTTAACGTGCAATGCACTTAAAAAAAAGCTTCGAACGGCCGTCTTATAGGCCGGTATTCATAGTCGAATCTTATTTCAAGACCGTCTTAAGTAATGTTTTAAGATGCGAATACGGCTTTGTGATTGGTTCATAACATCTTAAGACAGTACTTAAAGCTCCTGGGAAGTCGCATCATCCATCTCTTTTTAATGACGTCAAAGGCGAGAAAACGCATGCTAAAAACGTCCTGCAAAGTACATCAAGATGAACAGATATATCCACAAAACGACATTTGCGATCGATTAAGTACACCTCTAAAATACTCCGTACACTTTCTTTTTGTTCTAACAATCAACAGATAATTATAAAATAAATGTGACGTGCAATCGTCTTTTCTAACCTAATTTCCTCATTATCTTGTCATATTAATTTTTCGATTATCTATTAATTTTTAGAACAAAAGGAAAGTATACGGAGTATTTTAGAAGTGTATTTAATCGATCGCAAATATCGTTTTGTAAATATATCTGTTTATCTCGACGTATTTTGCAAGAATTTTTAGCATGTGTTTTCTCGCTTCTGACGTCATTAAAAAGAGATGGATGATGCGACTCCCCAGGAGCCTTAGGGCCTGCCACAATGGCAGGCAATAGGTAATAGGAACAGGCAATAGCCAATAGGAACAAGGAATAGAACTAATTGACCAATCAGAATTTCTATTCTCTGTTCCTATTGCCTATTGCTTGGCATTCTGCAAGGGCCCTAAAGATGATCTTAAATATAAGTGGTTTGTTCTTTTACTTTAATTAAATATATATTTGTTTAACTTATTGCAGCAGTGCAGAGCAAAAGAACAGACCGGTATGATCGGTATGAATACCGGCCATATAGACGGTGATCGGGAATTTGACTGCGAGAGCCCACCGCATCGCGGCGCGACGCCGCGTAGCGGTCGCTGAGGTAACTCGCCACCGCGCGCCGGTCGCGCTGATCGCACGTGCTCAGACGCGCATATCGCGCCGCAGTCGGCTGCCCAGGACGTGGCACCGTTCGCTCACGACTTGTCGCTCTCCTCTTTCCGCTGTACGGAATATCACCCTTCCCAAAAAACTAACCCTAACCGAACCCATCATGTACGGTTTGTTAAAAAGTTATTAAAAAAATTTTTTATAAATGGAGCATTTATGTTACATATTTCATTAATGATAAATTATAAATTATTTTTTTGACGTTGCGTTAACGCGACGATAATGTTACGTACACGTCTTTACTATTTAATGTACTAATATTACTCTAATGTACTAATATTATTATGATATAACATATCACGCGAAAAAATAAAGGAATAGATAATAAATCGATATCACGATCTAACACAAGGTAATCTCTTCTTTTGAAGACGAGATTATTAATGAGATAGTTAACTATTTACATTATTAATTAATAATTAAATTTACAATTACGTTCCATATCAATTTTCGAATCGTAGAGCATAAATTTTTAAGCAATTAACAAGTTGTATCTCGCAATACTTACTCGATCAGCTTGTCGAATTTCTGTTGTATTTCCACTTCAATCGATTCGATCGGTGCACATGGTTTGTTCGTGAGGATATCTGTCAGCATTGCAATATTCTTGCGATTTATCAGCAAACTGAACATTTTAAAGCAAGAGACGATCATGGCGAGCAACATCCAGAAATTATCCATGAATTCGTCTATATTATCCACAATCAGAATTACATCCAGAAATTGTGACAGTGTAGACGTATTTATTAGCATAAGTATAAAAATCGTGTAGAAGTGATACATTAAGCGTTTGTAAGGAGACGTCCAAGAATCTGGTACCCAACAACCGCAAATCATTAGAATTTTATATGTAAATCCTAGTATTTGCATTTCGGCTTTATTATGTACCCTTCTTATACAACAAAAAACAAGCACTAATGAATTATCACAAGCACTAATGAATACATTGAAGCTTTCTTATTTTTTAACAATCGATCAAATTTGCTGGCACTCTTTACATAATTATTTCTTATAGATCAATATTTCAAACCATCTATAAGAATAAAAAATAATTTTAACTTGTCGATCAGCAATTTGTCTTGAGTTGGATTTGTCAGGCAACAATTTCATAGAAAATGTTTAAAGCTGTAAAGAATACTCTCTAAGATTGTCTTCTTAACGGTATAACACACAGTAAAATCTTGTAGAAAACTGTCGTGTCATCGTACATAATCCTATAGTCCCGCGATCTTCCGATAATAATCACTTTGCTAACTTCCCCTTCTGTACGTGCGATTTCATTATTTAAATTGTGAATGTATACTTCAGGCGATATTGCCATTAAGTATGCTGTACGGTCATTAAATATGGACTTAATATCGCAATGTGGGGATATAGTATGATAACTTGATAATAAAATAAATATCAGAAGGAAAAAGGGAGTGAAGAGGAAAAGGAAGAAGACCGAAGTGATAGATAAGAGTCGTTGACACATCATTTTCATCGTGTCACAATTATTATGAACAATTTTACACGGAGAGATAATATGTATTATAATTTTTCTTTCATATAAATTCTTTTTGATTTTACTATGTTTCTAGTAGAGTGAAGGAATAGAATGTTAGTAACTTTATCTTATGGAGCATAACTAATTTTTTAATAGTACATTTTAGTGTGTAAAATATAAATAGTACAACGAACGGATGATCAATTACTGTAGAATATCGACCTGTTCTTTACAAAATTCTATAATAATTGTATAATAATTATAAATTCTATAATAATTTTTATTACAAAATTATCTTTGTGTACTGACACAAGAAAGTATTTTCATGGAATCACAATACTTTTGCTCTTTTCTTTAAATTTTTATTTATTGCGATCTAAAAAAAGATACGGTATAACTATACATTCAATATTACTTTATATAAATCAAAGCAAATTCTATAATAATTAATAAATTTCGTTGCATTATTTGATAATTGTAATCGTAATGATAACAATAATAATAATAGCCGTGATAGGAACAGTAATTATAATAAAAGTAATAATAGCAGTGACAAAAAGAGCAAGAGATATTATTATGAGAATCATGATGCGCCTAAATACATTACTGCCAGGCATACATTGCTGAATTTGTTGTAGGTTGCTGTGCGCATGTGTCAAAAAACGTCACTGTAGTAACACTCTGGAGTTTTCTCTTATAATAATTGGAAAATATTGGCATATGGACGATTACTTGTATGTCCAATTGGCATATGAACAATTGCTTTGGCGTTCACGAGCTGCTTCTAACAACTCGAGTGTCCGAAATATAACAAAAACAAGAATACATAAACATTATTGCGTGCTGTGGTTTGGTTATGTCAAGTCTGAGATATATTCTCCTTATTTTATTCCATTAGAAAAAAATGATAGATAATAATAAAGGTAGAAGTAATGAGCTCGTAGAGAGAAATCGTGAAGAAAAATAATTATATCAGAGATTATCTTGAACAATTAATCTCATATTGCAACTTTTCTTCACGTTGACAGTTTTGTGTCTTTACTATGTATAACAGAGGCTGGAATAAATTAATTAAAAGTAACGACAACCGCAAATACGAACTTAGAGCTGGCGTTGAGAAAAAGCACTGTTCAGCCACACTCAGCTTCACGCAATTAGCTTTTGATCATGACGAGGAATCCCTCGTTGTAGTGGATACCAAAGGTAACTTGTACTGCATCGATTTATCTGAGGATGCTCCAATGTACAAAAGATTGGGAAAGATTGGACAAGCCACTTTCCTCGCGTTCAATCCCAGATACAGAGGGGAAATTTTGATAGGATACAACGCCGGTGACATAAAGATTTGGAGGCTTCACGCGAATTTGGACGAATTCTCTCTGTTATCTGGACACAAGTTACCGCCGACGTGTATTTCCTTTTACAAAAGCCATTGTTTAACGCACTCTAGAAATGAAGTCATAATATGGTACCTACAATCCTATAGTAAAACTCATCAGCTGAAAGTTGATACAAAAAATGCTGTGATAAGAAAGGCTATTTTTTCAAATGCTGGTCATATCGTTGTGTTATATAACAATGATACTATGCAAGCTTGGACGTTCAAGCAATTGGACAAAGATACCAAGATCGACATAAAGATATTTGGCGGACATCATATCAAGGATTTTATTTTTACGAAAGATGGAAGAGCCATGATAATAGTTGGGGCGAAAGGTATATGCATTCTTAATACATATGACTGGAGTTTACTGAGAAAATTATCTCTGCTCGATAACTTTATCGAGGCAAGACAATTGTCTGTCGTTCCACGCCCGCTGGATGGTGGAGCGAATAAAATCGTCGCACTTCTGTCTTCGAGATGTACTCTCCATTTTTGCGACATAAATCTGTCGAGTCCCTTTGAAATAGCCGATGCCATCAATAGAGTTAAAAAATTCGTGATCTCGTCAGCAGGCAGATACATAGCATACTTAGATCAAGAAGGATGTCTGAACGTGATGCATATCGACAAAGTTATATCAAAAAAGAGTCCCCAGCCGAAGAAACTATTAGACAGACCGCAGGCACACAAAATAAACGATCATTTAGAATACATTAGACAAAGCGTGAAGCAAGAATTAGACATAAAACGACTAATATCTATCCTGACGGAATTTGGAGAATATCCAAAGCAGTATCGTGCACTAATCTGGTCCACTATCTTAAAACTTCCGGCTAATAGAAACGCCTATCTCGCCTTAGTAAATAAGGTGACACGTGAAAGATTTACATGGAATACTTTAAGAGATTATTCTGTAGCAGATAAAAGCAAGGCGTCATTACTGGCCATGACAATAAATTGCTTGGTGCAATGGTGTCCTCTACTCTTACAAAGTTCATTTCTTCCTAATTTGGTCTTCCCTTTTTTAATGGTATTTCAGGTAATTCCTTATATTCTACTTCGAATAAATTTATTTTGTATCAAAATATCTGCTAAAATATTTATTTCAGGTATCTATTAATTTTTGTTTCAGAAAGATCCCTTACTTGCCTTCGAATTAATCCTGAGCATACTTCTGAACTATTGCCATAACTGGTTCGAATATCATCCTCTTCCACCACTGAATATCCTGGGAATTATTGAAAACATTCTCCTGGAGGCAGATCCTCAATTATTAAACATCTTCTGCGAACATGGTGTAACAACCAGCGAATACGCGTGGCCATTACTTCAGACTGCGATGAGCGAGGTGTTATCGGGAGATGAGTGGCTGATACTGTGGGACCATCTAATAACATTTCAGAAGCCTCGTCTTCTGCTAATGTGTGTCGTTGCTTATAGCATTTATTCGAGAGAAAACATAATTTCTTTGATACAATCGTCTGGAAATTGTCGTGAAGATATGAAAGAATTTTATAGCACTCAAGGCCATGTTAGAGCCAAGGATTTGTTAAAAATTGCAAGAAAATTGGATCAAGAAATGCCAGAACAAGTGCATTCCTATCGTTACCTAAGGTATTATTAGTATAATATACAGGATATTAATCATATTCTATAGACATTTATATCAAAACTAAGTAAATCCTTTGTAGGAGTAAAGTGTTGCAGTTGACTCATACCGGGCCCTATCCCTTATTTATGCTGAAGGAATATCCCAAGTTCCTCATTGAAAATTTCTGCACCACAGATTTAAAAAAATGGAAAGCAGAACAACATTCACAAAATTGTGATCACGGGGTTGCGGAATCTGGCCAAAAGACTGATACTTTTGCGAAACAAACTTATGAAACAAGACTGAATGGTAAAATATAAAATGTTTAATTTAAATTAATTTATTTGAGTGAAAAAATCTTTCATGATTCTCTTTCAGAAGTACAGAAATGCTTCCTAGAGCATAAAAATAAAAAGTCATGTTGCCAGCATTTGCATAAGGATTCTAGTTCGCAACTGCGAGAAACACAAGCACTTGTTAAATACAAAAGTGCGAAAGATGAAACTTTGAACTTTAAAGATAACACACCAAAAAATTACGAAAAGTTACGACGAGATGTGACAAAACTTGAATATGAAGTGCTAAGTTTCTTAGACTTATTGAAATCTGATAGATCAAGAGTGAATATTATTTAAAATATATTTGTACAGAGTAAAATTAAATTTTATAAAATTCGTACAAAGTATACAATATTTTAATGTGATTATAACACGCAATAATAATATTATTCTATATTAATATATTAGTTTATATATTTTTGGAATTGTACAGTTCTGAAAAATTGTGTCTATACATTGTAATATACAAAATATAGGAGTCTTTTATGTGTCTGTGTATAAAAAAGTATAAGTATAAAGTAGAAAAATATTTGTACTTTTGTGATTGCTATATGAAAGGAATATATAAGTTTAATATTTATTGCATTATTATAATCTCTCATTGTACTGTCGAATATTTGTAAAAAAATTAGGATATATTGCTTCATTATTTGTTAATCATATTGTACAAAAGAATGGACAGGTACCCCAACTTTATCACGACCTTTCAATGAAATCAATTCCATTATCACCAGACATTCAACAACATCTGCACCTACTGATTTCAACAGTTGCACAGCTGCGGTCATGGTGCCTTTAAATAAAATTTTTTCTGTTAATTTTATACTGACAATTATACATCTTAAATTTCTTATATACACATGATCTCTATTTATGTTCGCAGTTTAATATTTTTTTATACTTTACCTCCAGTTGCCAGTAAATCATCGACGATAAGCACTCTAACACCATTTTTAATGAATTCTGTTTGCAGTTCAAATGTAGCCTGTGAAGAAAATGATAAAATGTTAAGTATTTTCTTATATATTTGTATGAAAATTGTTTAATATGTCAACAGGCTATTATTCATTCTTTAATTTCTAATCAATAATATACCTTGCCATACTCTAATATGTAATCTTGCTGCATGACTTTGCCTGGAAGCTTGCCTTGTTTCCTAATGGGCAAGAAAGGTTTCCCCAATTCCATACAAATCATAGGACCAAAAAGAAAACCACGTGAATCTAAACCAATAATTAAATCCACTTCTAGGAATAAGATGTGCTCCACTATTAAATCTTTCATTGCTCTCAAAGCTACGATATTTTGAAATACACCAAATATATCCCTGGTAACAAATAATTTGCATAACATAAATAAAACATAAATAAAAAATGTATTATAAAATATACAAAAAAATTTTAATGTTTCCAGGAAGGATAAACGAAAATTTAACAGAGCTTATTGGCTTACCGAAAGATGATTCCAGGTTCAGGAAAATCGGGATAACTCCTTATAGCATTCTTCAAGATTTGTAATTTATCGTTTTTGTCCATAGTAATAATTAATGATTTTAAACAATGAGGTTATGTTTTGTGTCAAAAAGTTAAATTTGAAATAATAACACAATTGTGATTTAAGGCTAATAAAATTTATAATTTACCAAATTTATCAAAATTGTTTTAAAAAATAAATTTGGATAACACGTGAGTATACTAACGAGGCACTTAAATCATCACGTTGGTAACCAGACAAAACGTTACTCTGCAACATTTTGATCAATTAGCTTGTTCTTCGTAGTTGCACAGCTGAACTAGTGTACTCTGGTACAATTAGAGTGAGAAAAAAATAGATTTATCTCACTCTATAGCAGTCAGTTATTTTTTTTCTGCTGCATTGCTGCATTGATACGATAAGTTAGAGCGAAATAAAATATATTTGTTTTACTCTAAAGGGACGTCTACATTGGAAGTAAGCAGTAAGAAGTAGAAAGTAAGAATAAGAAATTGACCAATTATAGTTGATTATTCTTCTCATATTTGACTGTGGTTAGTCAATTTCTTACTCTTACTTCCTACTTCTTACTATCTACTTGCAATGTAGACATCCCTTAATTTATTACAACAGTGCAACTAAAAAGAAAAAATTTACCCTTGGTCTTCATTCAATGATTTAAGACTTAAACCTTAAATATTGATTAATCCTATTGGATCATTCTTATAATAGTCGACTGTGATGATCAATTTTTAAGGCTTAAATCTTAAATCACCAAATATAGACCAAGGATTATAGTGATGGAAATGCTGTGGGAATTTCCCTAAGCAGAAGTTTCATACGTAATAATTTCTTCACACAAACAAAATTTCTGAAAACAGAAATGCTTGCGACGCGGTAATCAATCAATGTACTGTTTTTCCATAAGAACTAGAAGTTTATTGACTATTGCGTCGCTTTTTACCGCGTGGCAGACGTTTTCGTGTTCTGTGTGCAGGAACCATAAGCAATGTCTCAGTTAATCAAGGATCTCGACGTAGGAAAAATTCCTATGGTAGCCTATCACTAATAAAGTGCAAGCAACGCAAACAAGCTTCTCATGTTCACGAAATATAAAGTCTGCTCGTTATAGCTGTACAAAGTTGCATTGCCCGCGTTTAAAATGATACAAATAGATATAAATTTTGACACTTGGTGAAAGAAAAGAGAAAATAGAAAAAGATTGCAAGGTAGTGCGGAAAGTGTAGCTATGAAGAACAGATAGTTACATTTTGTATCGATATTCGATACGATATTCGATATTCGAATCGATATTTTAAATTGAAAGAAAATTGTGACTTTTCGTGAAGAGCTGTGACATACGCGAAGGCGAGTAAAGATCTATAGAAGGAAACCTCTCACGAAATATTCTAACGAAGATGGCTATTATTAAAATGTTACGTCGAAAATACGGTACGAAAAATAACGTCTAGATTTATAATATTTATATATACTAGAACAATACATGCGCGCGCTACGCACCCGCTATATAGCTAATAAAAAACAATAAAAAATGTAAAATGAAAATAAAATAATTAAATTAAATTAAAATATACTTTAATTAATTAATAATTATAGGGAGAGACAGGGAAAGACAGGGAGAGATAGGGAGAGACAGGGAGAAGCAGAGAGAGACAGGGAGAGACAGGAGAGGCAGGGAGAGATAAGGAGAGACAGGGAGAGACATATCTCTTCTGTATTTTTTTTCGTGACCTAACTAACGCGATGACAGCTATTTGCCTGGTAATTTGACAGGTGCAAACGACACGAAGAGAGAGACATATCTTTTCTGTATTTTTTTTTTGTGACCTAACTAACGCGATATATCTACGGCACGACGGGGAAAACGAAAAAGACGACATTTGGTTAAACAAATATTTATTTATATTCGTTTTTATGATAGATGTATTTACGACGTATCTCTCGACATCCAGTATATATAAGGAAAAATGAAATAATTGCTATAACAAGAATGTAATAGTAATCACATATATTTATTATTTTACAACAAAACAGGTGCATTGTATTTGGATGTTAAAAACGATTAAAGAAAACATATTTACAACATGTAACATGAGCGAAATTAGTATCGGATCAGTCAAGAAGTTCTGTTTGATTTTCATGTCAAGTTTGACTTCATTGCACTTAATAGAAACAAATTATTCGTCGACTAATCATCGTCGTTGCTTACGACCTTTCACTAACGTTTTACCAACATTCATACACTCTCATCGTAAAAGGTGTGATCAGTTTATTATTATTATTAATATTAATATTATTTCTCATTATCATATTTGTTCTATGTCTGACAAGGTCGTCCCATGGCCTTTTTATTATTACCATTATTATTGGTGTTATTTGTATTATTTGTGTTATTATTAATACGATGTGTTGCACTCTCAAAATTTCTTAGAGTAAAATTTTACTCGAAAAGCAGAGTGACTACTGAATCATTCGAAATCGAGTGATATTTCATTTGTATATAATGAATTTTTCCACTAGTGAATATTTTCACTCGAAATTCAGAAGTAAATTTGATGTGCTCCACTGTGTGACAGAAATATATTCACTCTAATCGATTGAAGCATTCGCTCATATAGAGTGAGAATCCACTTTAAACTTGACTGAAACGCTCACTCCTGCAATTTTGAGTAGCGGTATTTTCACTATCGCTTCGAGTGAAAATACTGTCACTTTTCACTCGTTTTGAGTGAGGTTCCACTCCAGGAGATTTAGAGAGTAGACTGTCAAACTTTTGTCGTGGCCAGGAGTTTGATGTAGTGCGCTTTGTGAGTGATTTCGAATTCCTGAGTCGGCAGGAAGCACTGCGCCTGTATAGCAGAGTGCTTCCTGCCGAGGTTATAGCCACGGAGGATCAGAAGAAGGGTGATGACGCAGATGACGAGAGCGACGGCTAACGTGATGAAGACGACGTTCAACTGGTGGCTCTGCACCACTTCGACACAGCGAGAGTGCTCATGATCGTTGAGCAAATCGCTGACGGCGACCACAGCCTCGGTGAGCTCGTCCAGACTGGCGCACACCATATAACAACCCGGCAATGACACTTCCACGGTGACGAGCGCGGAGCTGCAATTGAACGTCTGCCGATGCACCGCGGAGATCGTGTTGAAGATGACGATGGACAACTGACAGGTCGACGTCTCCGTTATCTTCGCGGAGAGTGCAACGTCCACGTGCAAGTTGCCTTGGTCGGACACGTTCACGTGAATCCCGGTAATCCGCGGGTAAGAAATGCCGAGAACCGGCGGTTGCGTAGAAGTCGCGAGATGTGAGTCGTGCGGCTGTTGCTGCTGCTGCCGTTGAGTCTTCTCCAGGACGATGACGTCGCTGCAGCCGAGACCGAGAGAGACATCGTCGTAGGCGGTGGGTACCAGCAGCACCACGCAGTAACGATATTTGTGACCCATTTGCAGGTGCAATGAGACCGGTATGGAAACCGGCAGGATGCAAGGATCGCGCATCATGCGCGAGTCGCAGTGTAGAGGGCTGGATTCCAGCTGGACTTCTTTGTCATCGACGGTCTCGTAGACAATGAGCGAGTCGCAAGTGTAGCGCTCGACGCACTGCTCCACGTGCCAGAGCAGGTTAACGCCGGTCGACTCGTCGTAGTGGAATTCTTTCAAGCTGAGTTGCTCACCAACCACGGGCACACCGCGTGTCATCATGGGTGGCGTAGGCTCGCCGCAGAGCAGGCTACCCGGCGACACCTGTGTGAGAATACCGTTCTCCAGCGCGGGCGGTGTCGCGCACACCGCCGACGACCTATCCTCCTCGCTTAAGCTGGAGTTGCTGAGCCAGTTAGCGAACTCCAACAGAGTGCAGTCGCAGTTCAAGGGGTTGTCGGCGAGAGAAAGCCGCTTCAGGTGCAGCTTCGTGGTCGGCACGTCGCTCGACACGATCGTGATGTCGTTGTCGTCCAGTCGTAGATCTTGGAGACTCTTCAGCGGCACCACTAGATCCGCCGTCAACGATCGCAGGAAATTGTGCGTGAGATCCAACATCGTCAGTTTCTCCAGATGCGCCAGCGACGCACTGGACACGGCGACGATGCAATTGTTGGCTAAATCCAGCCGTGTCAGGGTCGACAAATGCTTAAACGAGTGGTCTTCCAACACGTCGATCTGAAAGTCAATGATATTTATTCGTTTAGATTATATTGCTCGCGAGGCCCCTAATTAGATGGTTTTAATTTTTTGTATAATATTTGTCTTGCTGTTATTTTAACGAACAGATCAAACCAAAACTTTTCGACTCACCTGATTATGACTCAGGCTGAGATAAGTGAGATTCCTAAGACCTACGAGGGCTCCTTGTTGCACATTGACGAGACTATTCTCGGATACGTTAAGGAAGTGTAATCTGGGCATCTGCGGCAACAAATTGGGTCCCATCGGGCCCAGCAACAGATTATTGGATAAATCCAACTCTTCCAATCGCTTGAGGCCTCTTAGGGCGGACAGAGCGGAAACGCTTAGATGATTTCCGCGCATTCTCAGTGAGCGTAACATCGGCAACGCCAGGAACACTTGCGGCGACAATTGCGACAGCTGATTGTCGCACAGGTCCAAATAAGTTAAATTTGACAAGCCCTAAAAAAATCGAAATCGTTTCGTTATTCGCTGGTTGATCTTCCAAAATTGTTTTACCCGCAGCAAAGTCGTAAACATCAAACACTTCATTTCATAGCCAACTGTACCTTGAAGGAATCCGCTTTCAATGTTTTCAATTTGTTATGGGAAAGATCCAGCCGGTCCAAACCGATTAAATACGACAGCGCGACTGTAGGAACGGAGTCTAGGAGATTGTTCGGAAGTCCAAGGGCCTGCAACGGCCGCGCTAGTGCGATGAACGCGTCCTCATGAACGCGTTTTAGCTCGCCGGTAGAGACAACTAGTCCATGAAGAGCAACGTTCTCGAGGAAGCGCGCCGGCAACACGGAGATCCCCGTCACGGTCAGGTCCAACAAGGATATCATGTTCGCTCGACTGTGTTTGAGGTGTTCACTGATGACCTAGAAGAACCATTAGAATTTCAATCTGTCTTAGATGATAAATTTTTAATTGATTCGTCTTTTCTTCCTCTTCACGATATTCTATTCGCAAAAGGAACTCAATTATCTGCCATATCTTTCGATTATAGAGTGTATCTTTCGATACATTTTACTCATGAAGACAAAGTTGTCGAGCGATATTTGTTGAAATAATTCACGACGATAGCACTATAACAGGACACGGCGCAAAACAACCGGCGTACGCGAACCAGCGAGATCGAGCATCGAGTCGTAGAGAAGAAAGAGGCGGGAACGAAAGGAAAAGAGCAGCGAGCACAATGAACTCTTGAATGATATACGTATATAAGATTTGTATTTCATTAGCGGTCTGCACACCTACGCTCTTCCTGACCGTTGGTTAAAAAGTAACGGCCTCGATCGCGCTGTGAAGCGTAACAACGGACGTTAGAACGAGCTGTCGCATTTAAATGAAAGCATCTGAATATACTTCTCGAAAATACTTGGTATGTCACAACAAATATTTTAAAGCAAAGTTGTGCGCGCGTGTCGGATGTACGACGTTAATGTAATGACGCAATTACCTGCAACGCCATTCTATCGCCTGTACACCTGAGTGTGTATGGAAAGTCGCAAGAACATTCCACACCCACTTTTGTGATATTCGGACACTCCCAAACCGTGTCAGAGGAGGACGATGATGCGTGGGATATATCTTTCGGGATGTCATCATCCTGTACTGTCACAATTGTCGGTGAAGCCGACGGAGACGATGACGACGTCGACCACGAGGAAGAAACATTTTCCTTGGCAGCAGACGTCGTTATCATTGTCGTCGTCGTCGTTTCTAATGTTGTCGTCGATATTGTTTCAGCTGTCGTTATTATCGAATCTATCATTGATGCTGCTGACATCGTGGCGTCGTCCTCCGTCACATTGAGACACGACGCCGTCATTACCAATGTCAAAACAAGTAAATCTCGAAACGGTCTAAGCATCCTGAAAAAAGACGTGCAACACAAAAATGTAATTACATCTCATTGTAAACGTAATTGCAGTCTTTACAATTTAAGAAGAAGAAAGAATCTACGCTTTGTGTCATGAATCTTACAATTAGAGAAAGATTAAGGTTCGTGTCGACCATTTTTATTGTCGCCTGGACAATTATGTGAAAAAATTAGTTGGTCGCGAGACATCTCTCAAGTAAGATGTTTCACAGAGAAAATAATCGAATTGCTTTTTATCATAGGTAATCGATAAGCGTGCGATGTTTTCAAAGACACTGGAAGCATCTAAGTTAAGTTAAATAAATGCATATTTATTTTCGTGAGTTTTAGCGCGAATTTGGAGATATTATGATATTTTACACATCACATTTGATGATTCTTGTAATCACTGAAGTTATCCGCATAGCATTTTAAAACGAACTTAAAATCATTTGAAATGCAAAATTGAACTTTAAAATAAGATCGATCAAAGTCTCGATTTAAGATGTCGATTTTGTTTAAAGAACGCAACTTCATTCTGAGTCATCAGTCGCTGATAACCGTAATTTTTATACGGCAAACTCGAAATTATAGTGCAGAGTCTCGTAGTAATAACGCATCGATCCAAAGTACATATTTGAAGCCGAATGTCTCATACTTATTATACCGAACTATGGCTAATCACAAGAAGCGATCTGGAGAAGTTGTTGGAGTTCGAACAGAGATTACAGGAAGGTGCACCGTTAAAGAAAAGGGTAATTTTAAATACGACGTTATCTATGTACGTGAGGTACGTACTCGAACCAATTTCCTATTATAAATCGATATCTTATGTGTACTTAAAAATTCGAAATTTAATAGAGAGAGGAAATACAATATGAATAATTCGCCGTCAAAGTGACCGTGCTCGTTGAACAGATCGAATTAATTTTTTCTATTTTTTTTAATTCAGCTTAATTTAATTTGATTTTTAGATACCGGAACATAATCAGAAGACTTATCCTGTGCTACGATCAAACGGTGCAGACACAGAAGCGGAACTTAATAAAGAAGATATTAGACTGCGCAATCGGGCGGATGTTGCAGTGTAAAAGGGAGATCGTACGACGGGATTACTCAGACTATCAGTAGGCTTTTCACGCGGCACGATCGCTTTTGATCTACTGACAATGAGTAAATATCGGCCATTGTAGATGGCCGGACGATATCTTGTATCAAATGAAGTTCACATTGGACGATATAGAACTACTTGCAACGGCATGCGGTCGGGAACGTTTGGAGGAACGCAAAAAGTTCGTTCAGGAGTTAATCGAGAGAGTGCAGAGAGGTTTATGGAATTTTGTTATCAGTTATAAGATTGATATCAAGTAAGATCTTGAAATAGATTCCACTTGCAAAAAATAATTGAAATAGATTCCACTTGCAAAAAATAATTGAAGTAGATTTCACTTACAAAAAATAATTGAATGTTAAATATAAATTGTATTTACAAGTCTTTTGATGCAGATGTATCTTCAATCTTTTGTGTTTCAACAAGTACAAATAAAAGAGCCCAGTCTGCCGCAGACGCCAATCGAAAGTACGATCGAATTGAAGGACGAGATGACGAAGACCCGCGCGGCGCGAAGAAAACGCGCCGTACAACCCTTCAAAGTGGAGGTGCCTCGCGAATCGCCCGAGGAGATAGCCGCCCGAGAGAGGAAAGCTGCAGCCGAAAAAGCCATGCACATGGCGATATTGTTGATACAGAATCACGAAAGAGCAAGGAGATCACGCGTCCATGGTGAAGACGGTAATTAAATTAAACAGAAAAACATAGATAACTCGCTTGCTAAGATTTCTCGCTTGCTAAGATGTCGTTATGAACAAAAAATTTTATTAAAAGCCTTGTTCAAAATTATGTGAATGCAAAACACACACACACTCTCTCTTTTTCCCTAATATATATATATATATATATATATATATATATAAATAATATAAAACGATAACTTTACATAAGGTTCAGACTAAATTTCACATCTAAATCAATGGCCCATATTCTGAATTCTCTTTTATCTATAAAAGTACCTCTAAAAGAGGCTTAGGAGCCACCTGATTGGCTGAAAAGCTATATTTAAGGCACTTTTATCGATAAAAAAGGATTCAGAATATGGGCCAATGTGAATTAATAAAATGATGATCGGTTTACATTGAAATTTAGACTGAATATAATGTAATTTTATCGTTTTGTACTCATTATTTTAAGCAGGGAGCATTTATTTAAGAATTTATTTATCGCGTTACTGTTCTGTAGATCTTTCTTGTATTCAACCATGTAATCACTAACGTAAACTGTTCTACAGCGAAGCGTACATTCGAATACAACAAAAAACTGGCATACGGGGAAATCATACCGAAAAGGATAGATCACGCAGTAATCATCGAGTCGGCGAAGACGATACAGCGCGCGTGGCGACGATACACTGCGAAGAGAAACACGCGGAGGAGAATCGCGCGTCTCGAGGAAATTCTGGGTATGACGATACCCAGCTGGCAGTGCCGCAAAGTGTTTGCGACGGACGAGGAGAACTTCAAGCGACGACGCGCTTTGATACCTGTGTTCGCTGAGCAGACTGAGAAAGCGATCAGTGACGAACGTGCAAGGGTAATGGTTTCATTATAATAAAAATAAAATAAAATATAATAAAAATCGTTTATCCTGAGAATTTCTAGTGCTATGTTGAAGTGTGCCTCGCAACGATCTCGATAATCGAATTAACGAGTGTTTAATTTTTAATAGTTGCTGAAAATTAGAGGACCCGGACTGATGGAGGACATCATCGACGAGATTCACGAGTGGTTCGTCACCTGGTACGACGCTGCAGGACACTACGACGTGTTTCCAGCAGCTGAGCTAGGCGGCAGCGTCCTGATCGTGACTGGGCAGACTTTGGCACCGCAAGAGTACCTAACTGAGAAGTTGGAGAAAGAAGCGAGAAAGAAAGCCAGGAAGAAGGAAGCTCCCAAAGCTGAAACTGGGCCTGCGAAGGCTCCTGAGAAGGGCTGGAGGATGCCGCAAACGCAGGCTCTGTCTTGCTTACTGGAAGCGAACGCCGATTTCATAAAAAACTGGAGTCTTCGCGACGAGACTAGGAATCCGGAGCAGAAAGAATACCTTGATCTGATCGTCGAGAAACTCTGTTACGAGCTGCAGCTCGAAATAAGGAAGATAGCAGACGGGTTCTTGAGAGCAGAATTGGAGCTGTTGAATAAGGCATTATTGAAGGATCACGCGCATGATAAGAAAAAATTCATTATCCCGACGATGAATGGAGGTATAATCGGATAAAATTTAACGATTTTAATTTAATTGTAATTTAATTACGAGCTATTTAATCGTTCGGTGAATTATTTCTTGGAACTTTTGCGACAAGTTATAACTGCTAATTTCAACGATTTCTAACGTGCAGTTTTTAATTATTATTCTCCCGCTTAATAATGATATATTTATGAACAACTAATTTAAATGAGTTATGAGAAGAAAAGAACAAAGGTGCCGAGCCTGTCAAAAAAGTGAGGAAGAAAAAGGACGTCATGGATGACATGCCCGTCGAGGATCTGTTGTACGAACTGCTGCAAGCAGATGTCATCAGGGAATATCCGATCGTTTCCTTGCGGGACTGGGTCGGCGATTTCTCGTATGGAAATTACGAAGCACGTCGCGAATCTCGGGATTTCAAGCACCGACTCGGTGAGGTCAAGCAGCTTATCTTGGAGTACTGCGTGCTGCCTTTAATTTCCAAAGAGGCGCATCAGGTCGCACCGCTCGTGCGCTCCGTATGTATCTGCGGATTACCGCACGCCGGAAAGACTTTCCTCGCCAACGCTATTTGTTCAGAGGTTAATTGTCCATGCTCTTTTTGTGATAACGAAGAATACTGAGTGAATTGATATGTGCACTGAGAGAAAAAAATATCTAAAAAATAAAAAGATGTCATATTCGCGTACTCTAATAATATATTTATTTATATTAATATAAAATATTTTTCAGATAAGAAAATATTCATCTTCGCAAAACCGTAGCTTTTCATGGAAGCAATTGTTTACTTTATTTAAATAAAATAATTTAGATTTAAGTAAATATGTTAGCACCTACCGAATAAATATTTTTTTATTTTTTAGATATTTTTAGATATTTTTTTCTCTCATAAGTGTATGACACTATTAATGATAAGAGAATAAATTTTTAATCAATTTTTAAAGAATTTCTAGTCAATCTTTTTCAGGTGGGCGCATTACTTTTTGACGTGTCGCCATCTGTGTTGGTCGGTAAATTTGTAAGCAAGAAGGAGCAAGAAAGGCTCATCAACATGATCTCCAGAGTCGCCCGCGTTTACGCTCCTTCCGTTATCTTCCTCGACGCCGGCGAAGGACCCTGGCTAAAGAAAGTCTCGCCAGAGGAGCGTCATCTTCGACCGAAACGATTCACGAAGCAGTTCGTGAAATTAATAAAAGGCATCGCTCCAGGTGACCAGGTAAAGCTATAAAGAGTGAAGGTAGACCCTTCACGTCTTTTATAATTACTTATTTCCCAGTGTATGATTTATTCTTTGCTATTATCGCGATATTGCTCGTCTCAAAATTTGTATTTTGTTCTCAGTAACATTTTTCATGTCACATATATTCAAGATCTTTCATTAGACACTCCGTGGAAATAACTGTATAAAACATTGGAAATTCATTTTGTCGTGAGAACTCGGTGTAAAACTCTTAAATGGAGGAGCGTGTTGAGGCGTGTGATCAAGCAGTGCCCATTTCGTGAGATTCTTGTTATTCCCGTTTGAGATCTCTTTCTTCAATATGAATGAACCGCCGCCTCGGCGAATTCGCAGGCGCACAGCGGGTTCTCTCTTTCTCTTTCCCGTTTCTCTTTTTTTATGTCTCACGGACCTCTTTCGATCGAAGTTGCTCATCAATGAAACACCTCCTACCGGTGTATATGGTTGGCGGGAACGTAGGTGGCGGCGAGTTAACGTAGGATTTAGAATGTCAGAGATTCCGGACAGATACTGTTACTCACTGGCGTAGGTATTGCAGAAGGCGGTCCAACATCCACCTCAAAATCTTATTCTACTGTCGTTTTCCCATAGATTATATTGTATTTACATATTCGTGATCAAAAGTTGTATGTAGAAGACACTCAATTTACTCGGGACTTTTGCGTTATTCATTAATACGACGAACTCTTTCAACAGGTACTGTTCCTTTCGTTGTCCGAACAGCCAGGAAACGCAGCACAGCCGTTCTTCAAAATCCACGACAGATTCATAATGATACCCACCACCGACTACAATACACTGTATATGTATTACAAGGATCTACTAATGAAATATCACGGCGTCGATCGCAATATTGACGTCTCCTGTTTGGCTAAGCTATCCATCGGAGTTCCCCTGAACTTCATTAAGGAAGCCGTAGAGAAGATGTTGTCGCTGCGGCGACGAATAACTCTCAAACACAACCCGCTCAGCACGGTAGAAATCATGAATGAAGTAATGAAGTATGAGTATCCTACAGAAAAGACGTTGGAGGTGTTTCGTAAAATTGAAAACCGATTTCTACAAAGAAGGAGAAAGGCTGCAGCTAAGCAAGCAGCCCCAGAATGAGCGCAAACGAAAGGAGGCGCTCAAAGACACCCCTCGAAGTGAGTAAACGCGTCGCGAGCTTTTCGCGAAAATTTTCATCGCGTATCACGAGAAACGCTGTCGAGTATTTTATGTTGCTGACTCAATTCGCACGCAAAAAAGTACAAATAACAAAAATACAAAATAAGGTAATTCTATTAACGTAAAGCTCCTGATCCTTCGCCGCGGCCATCTTGATTTATGACGTCGAAAGAGCGAGAAAATACAAGCTAAAAATTCTTGCAAAATACGTAAAAATAAAAAGATGTACCCATTAAATGACATTCGTGACCGATCGATGTGTAAAATAATGCAAACACTTTTGTTCTAATGATCAATAAATAAGTAAGAATTTCGTGTATTTCCTCTGACGTTATCAATCGGAAGTTCCGGGGTAAAGAACCAGGAGACTTAAAACAAGTTATTTCGCTATTAAAAATAGACGTTAGGGATATTTTATTTAAATATCTACTCGTGTAAAAAGGTAATACAACTGCGTTATTACAGGAATAGCGCCAGTACGTACCTATAACGTGCAATATGCATCAGTCTCGAACGTGTTCCCAACCTCTGCACCCTCCCACACCTGACCTCAGCCTCAAAGCGAAGGAGGAACGCAGTAGCACCCACGCCAGTGAAGCGCTCGCGAGTGCATCGTGCGATCCGTCCTACATTAATGGAGAACGGTCCTCAAGTTCGGATGTTTTTTGATGTCACATCCCTCCTGTGAGATTTCTCGAGCGCTCCTTGTATTCTTCACGCAAGGAAAACTTGCGAATAGCCGAGAGAGAGAAGAAAATCGAACACTTCCGCGGCTCTGATCACACTTATCACTTGTGCCTTATCCCTCGCAATATCGCCGCATAATTATCACAGACAAGGGTCGCGAGATGAAATCGCGAGATCTGTCGAATGATCTTCGTCGATCGTAGAGATCAGGTGTTGACACTTCGCGACAATTGAATTGTCGGGATCTACGCTGTCGCGCGTGTCGTGTACGGTAACTCATTCGAAGCTCGTCGACTTCGACGTGCGCATACGGTCGCGCGGAAGAAGAAGAAGAAGAACAACGGACATCGCGTCTCTTCCAAGATCGGCGATGCGCGCGGTGACACGAACGCCTGGACGGTACCAAACAGAACGGATTGCGATCCGGACGTGCGGTTGTGGTGTTGATGCCGCAACACCACGACGGGCAGCAGACAACAGGTCGAGTACGACGAGTACGTGCTGCGAGACACTGCACGAGTGCCGAGAGCATGCTCGACGACCACTTCGAAAGACGAGAAAACCGACGTCGCCTCCACCGTGTCCACGCGGTGGGGACTCCCCCGGTTTGTGTCCGTCCGTCCGCCTCTCTATGTGTCTCTCGGTTTCCACATAGCATAGCCATGTATGGAACACGGGACGACGTTCTCTCTCCCGGCCCTTACGCCCACTTGCGCCGCGCCGCGCTCTGTACCGGCTCTCCGTCGCATCTGGAGCAGGTATCATCGCGGGTGACAACGACGACGATGAGGACGAAGACGAGTACGACAACCACATCGCCACTTGCTCCCTCGTCGTCGAGAACGACCATGGCCGAAAGAGTAACTGGAATAACGCGACGAGCACCTCGATGTCTCTTTCGTACAGTAATTTTTTAAATGCTCTGGACGTCGTTGCTTAAACTCTGAAACGCCGAAACGCCCGTCGCGAATTCTAAGACCTCCTGGTTACTTTGATGCTTTATTAAATTATTATTGAAAAACAAATTCTCATTTTCAGTTTTTACATTAAGCCTGAAAATAAATTTTGCATCTCGTGTTAGTCTTCAAAAAGCGACACGTCTTCTTCAGTCTACGACTTCATTTATTTCGTGAGGACGTGTCCGCGCGTGATACAAAAAGTATTACTGAGTGATTCCCGTGCGCGCTGTTTTCGTATGCATGAGTATACGGGAGAAGTGGGCGAAGAGAACGACAGAATGAAAGAGAGAGAAAGAGAGGGGCTCGGTGCGAGAAGGAGAAAGAGAAAGAAAGAGAGAATATGGGTGGGTGGGGTAGTAGAAGGGGGACTCCGAAGGTCTTCGGGATCCTCGTGAAATGCTTTTTGATACTGGAAATCGGTCCGTCGCGCGTTACGAAATCACGTAAAACCGGGCCTTTACGCCCACGCGAGATTAGTGTAGCCGCAGTGAAAGAAAGTCCGACTTCTTTAACAAGCTCTCCGAGTGTTTATAACGTGCCATGCTAAAAAACAGGCTCGGGACAGCATTATGTCTAAAGCAATAGGCCGAGAGTCGAACGTCGCGCGAAATTCATGACAATCTCGAAATTGGTTTTGAAACTCTCGCGAGACTCGGATAATAACTTCAACGTACTGTTCTAACGAGAACGTCCCCTTTTATCATAGCGGAAAGACAAGAAGGTGCGGTGGTATCGCACAACTGACAGTCTGATCGAGAGTTTCATTGTATACAAATGTAGGCGGAAAAAGAGCGATTTAAATGACGCTTGCATAAGGAATACATTTACGTCGGGAAGTCGGAGCGCCTCCTGCCAATGCAAACTTCCATTCCATTTATTATTCCATTTATTATTGGTAAATTGGTAGAGACTAATTTTCATCCGTGGCACAAAGTTGATTCGACTAGCGAAACTAGTCAATGCTCGCACAGTTAATTAGAGTCTGGGAAATGTTAATTAGGTGCGGGAGGCACGAGGTCAATTCTAAAATGAAAATTATGTGGAACTTGAGACACGTTATACATTGACATAGAAAAGTTTACAAGATCGAAACAAATATCGTCAATCTTACAGATTATTATAGATACTTTTTTATTATTATATTATTATAACATTTATACAATTTATAAATTATATAAAAATACAAAAACGCAACCCTAGTTGTACACTGGGTGTTAATTTTATGTAGTACAGATAATTGCACGATCACTTGTAGAATATATCGGCGATATTAAAAACTTATATTTTCTAGTTATAACGTGATTCGAATAATAGTTTTACGGAAGGTCGACCTACTTTAATCAATTCGATCAATTACGAGTCATTGAAATCTCTTCCATTATATCAATATAATCCCTCACGTCGTTCATATATCGACTCAGAAACTTATGATTTTTTTTCACATTCTTAATCAAGTTTTTAACGTCTGTTTCTCTGTAAAAAAACAACTCGTTAAAAATTTTTACTCGTGTGACGTAATCTCGACGAACTCACCTTATTGTGCCCAGCAAACAACGAATATTAACATCACTCGGAGTGAGCTTATCGAAACGTTTCACATTGATTGTGATCTTCAATATAATATCCATATGTTTGCTCCGAGACACGAACGAAATTCTGAAATAAGCGGATAATAGCAATAATTCAAATAATGACGTTATTAAGTCGCATCATTGAATACGATTGAATGGAAGTTATTACTTATCACGGGCGATCTCCATCAAGTTTAAGTTGTCCAAGCGTTTCAAGTCAAACATAAAATTCATCGCCAGTTTCACGTCTTGCGAAACAAAGTCTAGCATCGGAAGAACGTCCTCGTGAGTTTTGTACGAATGCGTAAGCGTTTCCACGTTGATTTTCTCCAGAATCAATCCGTGAACTATCCTCATTAGTACATCTACGTCATCTATTGCGAAAAAGATATCGTTGGAATGTTACCATATTAAGATTTATGCCATTTCTCCGACTCTTATACTTACCTGCAAGGCGGGAAATAATCTTGACTTCTTTAATCAAATTCTCTTCGGAATGATTCAGACCGTCCGATAAGAATGTTACTACCAACAATGAATTCGACATGAAACCGAACCCAATCATTCTCCTATCGACATTTTTGTAATACACACTCCAAATGCAGTCTTTTCTGTAAAAAAAAAATGCGTATGTTAAAGTGCCATATTTTTTTTTATCTCTTTGAGTTTCAGCGAAAAAAGTACATAACATCTTAGGTGAGTAATTTTCATATATAAACATATATAAGTATATAAGTATGAATATATATATATATATATATATATATATATATATATATATATATATGTTTATATTTATTTATATATTTATTTATATTTACTTCTCAGCATAAGCCTCCAATTTTTGCGATAACGATAAAAACGGATTTTGTTCGACTGAAGATTCTTCCTTCTCAATTTTGTTAACGTCTTGTTCTGCGTCGAGTCTCTCTTCTACACAGTCTTCCTTCTTTTCTACATCTTGTGGATTCACTTTACCATCTGAATTCTCTTGACAATATTCATCTTGATTCACTTGTTCTTCAACTGCACTTTCTGTTTCTTTCAGGCTATCAATGCAACGTTCCTCTTCTTTTCCTATCTCTGAGCGCTGTTCTTTCTGCTCAATATTTCGTAATTTTATTTCATCGTTTATCTCCTCTCGGGTATGTTCCTTCTTGTCTATTTGATCTTCTTTTGTCGTTACGTTTGTTTTTGTGAAATGATTAGTGCTAGATAGTATCATCGTCTTTCTGCGATCAACGTTATTTGTTGACAGCAAGTTTTTTCCGTCGAGATGCTCTACATCTATTACGTAGCGATTTAATTCATCGACTCGATGATCATCGGTAATTGTTGTTTCGATTGCTTGGCAATCAGTTTCCCGATTATTTACGATTGTATTCGTCACAACGCTTTTGTGACAGTCTTCCGTTTCATGATGTTCGATGTTCACCGGCTCTAATCTCTCGGAACTATTATTTTTATTATTGATTGGTACAGCATCGGTAGTGATCGATGTATGTAGTTTATTTTCCCGCAAAAACTCAGCGAAAGAGATTTCTTCCTCACTACTCATATAGACAAACGACGGTGGATTGATCGACTGCAATTCCATGAAACTGTTTTCTAGATTCTTTCTCAAAAAACTACATTCTTCAATCTTATTCAGACTATCACTGCCATTTGATCCGCATGACAGTGTCGAGATTCGTGTAAGATCCTTTGTTAAATATTTATTGCTAACATATTTGTCATCAGTCTTGGAAGATAAATGCGTGTTGTCGTAAACAGAGGGCTGAAATTCCACAAAAGAATCGCTGCGAAATTTTTTCGTACTTGTATTTTCATTTTCATAAGATAGTCTTTTTCTACTGGTATTTATCAAGGCACTTGAGTGATCGGAATTATTTGTTAAGACATTAGTATTGGTTGATATAAAATGTAAATTTGTGGTTTTCACAGTTTCTCTCGGAATTGTAACATTTTCTCCTATTTCGCTCTTCCTAAATTCTACTATGTTATTTACTGTTGGATGTTGAAATTCATTGTTCTTGGAAGCATCCAAATTTTCCATTTCATTTAGTGTAATGTTTTCTATATGATGCATACTCAAGGCTGCACTTAACGAGTCATCGGAATTGTTTATTAAGACATTGGTACTGATTGATGCATTGTGTAGATTTGTCGTCTCCACAGTTTCTCTGGGAATTGTAACATTTTCGTTCTTACTAAATCCTATTACATTATTTACTGTTGGACGTTGAGATTTATTGTTCTTGGAAGCACCCAAATTTTCCATTTCATTTTGTATAATATCTTCCATATAATGCATATTCAAAGCTGCACTTGACGAGTGATCGAAATTATTTGTTAAGGCACTAGTATTGGACGATGTATTATATAGATTTGTCGTCTCCATAGTTTCTCTCGGAATTGTAACATTTTCTTTTGTTTTGCTCTTCTTAAATTCTATTATGTTATTTACTGTTGGACGTTGAGACTCATCGTTCTTAGAAATACCCAAATTTTCCATTTCATTTAATGTAATGTCTCCCATATGATGCACAGTTGATTGAATAGTAACAGTATCAACTTTCATTGATACATTAATTACTTTATTATTATTTACAATTGGGTCAGTTTGAAATGACGATCCTGCAAAATCTTCTCTAGGCAAATGTGTTTTTGGCGTTGTAACAGTATGAGAAACCACGGTTTCCGTAATTTCTGCAGTGTTTTCAGTATTACATGTTTTCTCACGCAACAAAGAATTCGGAACAGCTTCGGTAATGTCCATAGACGTGCATAATAACTTGGTTCTTTGACTAAAAGTCATTGAGTTATTCGTATTCTTTCTCTCACATTCGTTTTCTTCATGAATAATTGGATTAAACATTTCTTCTTTGTTTCTTGATTGTATCTTAGTCATGTCCATAGACGTATTATACAAGAACGTATTTCTGTATTCTTTGAGCATTGGTTCGTCTATTCTTAAATTCTTTTTGTCCTGAATGCTTGTTGGTAACATGACATTGATAGGTCTTGTCATTTGCATCGTTGTGTCACTGAAAAACTCGGTTCCACCAGAATTCTCATTAGTTTCCTGATACTTTCGCAAATTTTTTCCTGCAACTGTATCTTCACTGCTAGGATGTGGAATATTTCTTTCATACAGATTTACAGGTCTCGTTATTTCCATCGGTACATCTTTGAAGAACTCAGTTTTATTGGGATGTTCAGTGTTCTCCCAACTTTTCCTCAAATTATCTTCTTTAGTTACAATTTTGTTACAAGAAGGTATAGTACTTTTTTCATCTATTTTAGATAGAGCAGTAGTCATTTCCATTGAAATGTTAAAATTTCCATCATTTCCACCATTATTCATATTAAATGTGTCACTGTCTGCCACATGTGATCGTACTACACTCGTTAATTTTATACTATTTTCTGGCACAAGATATGAATTAGAATAATTAGCATCGTGTATCTGACTGGAAATAATATTTTCGGTTGATTGTAAGTTTGTCAGAAGCTTCATACTATTATTTGAAGCATTACACTTTACATCTTCGTAATTCTGCACTATTACTGGAACTTTCCTGAAAGCTTCTATGTCAGATTTGATGGGCTCCACTGATATTGGAACAGCTTGAGTAATTTCCAACGATTCATTATTGCAATTAGAGACCAATGATTTTGTTGCATGCTTAATATTATACATTTTCTGCTGACACAAAGGGACTGAGACAGACTCAGTAATATCCATAGACTTGAGTAATAATTTAGTTTTTTCAGTAAATGAACTGTTTATATCATTTCTATCATATAAATTTTCTTGTTTTGAAGTTGGCACAAAAGTTTCTGCTTTGTTTTTCCATGATACTACCTTAGTTATTTCCATGGTACAATTTGTATCAAAATCATCCTGATGTTGTGGAACATTATCTTTCTGTACATTCTCCTGCTTATCTTCTGCATCACAATATACTGGTATTGAAGATGCAGGCATTATCATTGTAAATTCCATAGACATGTCTTGGACGCATGTTCTATCCAATTCAGAATTAACATTACTGACACACATCTTAGGATAATATTCATTGTAAATACTACTTGCACAATTTTCTTTATCTTTGTTTGTATATATAGTAACAGCATTGTCTGATGTACTTTCAGGTACATTTGGCGAAATGGTTTTCCCAAGTGGAAGTTCTTGACTAAATATTTCCACATGTTCCACTGGATTGGTAAAATTCAAATCATCTTTATCATTTTCATGGACTTCTGTAGCAGAAGTGCTATATTGCTGACTATGTGTTAGATCAGAGTCACTTGTATGATTTAAACCAGTTTCAATATCAATATCAATATGGTCATTTTCAGAAGGAACTTTTGATGCACTCTCCTTAGAATCAACTTTTGTATTTTGATCTGTTGCAAAAGATCCTTTAAGAATAGAATCATGTTCTTCATATGTGTTATCCCATACGGTCCCCTGTTCCGTGGAATGGCAAAATTCTCTGTACAAAACATTAAAAAAATAATCCTAGTATCAAAAACAATAAGTTATATTCTTAATTTATATGCTAATATACATTACAAGGTACTCACTTGACATGTTTCTTTTCCGCAAAACTAACGCGTCTCTTGATCTTTGATGTGGCTGGACTGTTTTCATTAGATGAAGGATTGAAGTTTACATTCTGCAATGGCTGTCTTGGTTTGCACGCTTTAAGGATCTACAAAAGTATAACAAATCATACATTAATATCATAAAAATAAAAAGCTTTTCATTTTCAAAAATGTGTTAAAGATAAGCTATATAATAATATTGATATCTTAAATTTAAATACTTACTGATGAACGTCTAGATTCATCTTTTTTAGGTTTGGAGGGAACCCTGTGATGTGTATGAAAACATTATTTTTTTTCACATAAAACAATTCTTTATATCTTCATATTTTAGCTTCACGTATGTGCAAAAAATAACAAAAATAATTAATACCTACATTTTATTATACAGTTGAGAAAAAATCAGTTATAACCGTTTCAAAGTATATCCTACAATATATTTCTCCTTTTTAGCTGAACTGTCTACACCAGTGCAACAAGTATGTACTAATGATGGTTTCTCGCTATTCACGAAGTATCGAAATAGATGTCGCTAGTTGGAAAGTCTAAAAGCGAACTCTCCTATTGGAAATCGGATTGTCGAAATCTCGGACGCCTCGGACCATGAATGTAGTATACATGGACCCCGCATACGGCCAGAAAAGTGAAGTCAACATGTAGAAAGAGACCATAAACATAATATAGACATAATATATAATGTCTATATAATATCTTAAGATGTGAATACGGCTCTGTGATTAGTTCATGACATCTTAAGATGTTCTTGGTGACTTAAGATGACTTAAGATGATCTTAAATATAAGATCGGACTATGAATATCGGCCTTAGAGGCTCATTTATCGTTAAAAGCATATATGTAATACTACTATATGGCACGTAGAGGAATTTTTGCTATAAGGCCCTTTGCACGTAGAAAAATTTTAACCGTAACTGTAAGGTCGTAAGAAAACTGACCAATCAGAGTTGATTATTCTCCTTGCGTTCGAGGAATAAATGACTGTGATCAATCAGTTTTCTTACGACCTTACGGTTACGGTTAAAATTTTTCTACATGCAAAGACCTTAAAGCGTCTTCTACAATGGCAGTAGGAGTAGTAGTAAGAAATAAGCAGTAAGCAAATTGACCAATTCCATTCTCACGTTTCAAAAATAATCGATTGTGATTGGTCTATTTACTTACTGCTTATTTCTTACTACTACTCCTACTGCCATTGTAGAAGACGCTT
>NW_022639457.1:158047-211628 GCF_010583005.1 Odontomachus brunneus
AGGAGTAGTAGTAAGAAATAAGCAGTAAGCAAATTGACCAATTCCATTCTCACGTTTCAAAAATAATCGATTGTGATTGGTCTATTTACTTACTGCTTATTTCTTACTACTACTCCTACTACCATTGTAGAAGACTCTTAAGAGAGAGTGATAGAAGACTGAAGGATAGAAGATGGACGGTAATTGGCTCACTAGAAAAAAAGTGTTCTATGATCGCAATGCGCAAGCGTGGCGAAAAAATGTAAACACATATATATATATATATATATATATATATATATATATATATATATATATATATATATATATAAACATAGCGACGTCGGTCAAGTCATTTCTCACTGGAAATGTATTAAAGAAACTGAGTAATTGATAATAAATAAGAAAAATAAATATGGAAAGTATAAAGTTGTGTGTGTGTGTATGAAGTAAGGTATCAAGGCTCTTATTCTTGAAATAGTTGCGTATACGTAAGTTTTACTGCGCAAGTTTAATCATACCATAAAATAGCTGCGCAATGAAAATTACGTATACGCAAAAATTTCAAGAATAGAGACCCAGGTCTAATCATATTGGCTTAGACCTATAATGGAAGGGTAAACGTTACACATGCGCTTTGCACAGACAGAACACTGATATTGATACAGAAAAAGGGTTACGCGACATTTTCCCAAAAACTAAATGAGAAAATGGTGGTACCAACAAAAACCCCTAGACAACAATTTTAATTTCAACGGATTAGTGATACTGTTGAAGTAGCAAGTCCATGAATTTTGCGGAGTCGTTTTGACATATGCGTGTGTATATGTCAAATAACTGTCACTAATTCGTAGAAATTAAAATTGTGATACTAAGGGATTTTTGTTGGTACCAACATTTTTTTATCTAGTTTTCGGGAAAATGTCGTGTAACCAGAAAAAGACAGATGAGCATTGTCTGCACCGTAGTGTTGCGGTACCGCTGAGAGCTCTACGTATCATATATTTTAGTATTACATATATGATTAAAAGAGAACTTAGAATACGGGTCTATGTCCATGAAAGTTCCGCTCGAAGTACGCTGCCCTGATTGGTCTATCGGCTACTCGACATTCGACAGCGACATACGACGTATTGTAGAACCGGCTTAAAGCCGCCTTAAAATTTTAAGTCCGCTAAATTTGAATTTCAAATCTGTAGTTGATATCTAAAATCAATCTAAAGTCTAAAATTGAGAAGGTAATGATAAATAAATATTTAATAAAATCACAAATACATATTAAAAATTATGTTTTCTTTATAACGCGCGCAAATTGCAACATTATTATCTTTGAATAAGATACGCATATAATGGAAATATATGAAAGAAAGGTACTCCAGTGCGTAAAAAAAGAACAAACCTTTTATTTTGCTGTGCTGACAAGTATATACAGAGAGTGAGGAAACGAATAAGACAAAACACCTCTCACTCTATTCGGAGCTACCATTTTCCGGTTGCATTCTCTTTAGCTGAAGTATAAATGCTTGGTCTATGTTTTACATATATATGTCATTGATGTCATTCTTATCACTCCTTGTGAATCTTTGACAGCGTATCTTATCGATGATTCGACTCGTAGATATTTTCTCGCACTCGTCAGATTCTGCTGGGTAGTATTTTTAGCGACGAGACAATTTCGAACACGTAAAATTCCGCGAACAATCGACGAGTTATTCTTCGTTCGTTATCGACAGTCTCGAGTTTTCCCGGCTCAAAATGTGTCTGTCTATGACAGCGTTCAGTCGACGAGGATATGTTTCGAGGGATATCGTGCGACTTAACAGCAAACAACCTAATTATTATCCTAATCATAACAAAATGTTATTAATGGATAGCACATTGCCACGACGATATCCCATGTCGTCGTGTATCGCTGACATTTCGCGGATCTTGAGCGCTTCCTCCGAAAGCTGTAGGACGTTCTCTTCTGCGAGGACTCCGATATCTTTCGAGGATGTCTCTGAAGCTCTGACAAAGCAACGAGCGAAAGAATTTACTTCAAAACTCACCTCCGAGGAGCGCAAACTCTTTCTAGCCGCATTAAATGAATCCAAATCTGAAGAGGATAAAGCTGGCTATGAAGGTAAATAGATTGTGATTAAACTCGCGCAATATATTACAAATTATATATTATAATATCGTATTTCTATGAGGTCAACTGGCGGCTTTCCGATGGAGGAGCAAACTTGGTAGACCCAGTAAAATTCCATCCCTTGGTGAAGTAGATCCTACAGGAACCTATTGTCCTGTGCCAGATGATTGGCTGAATCGCAAGTATGGTAGGGATGCAAAATTTACTATTTGTGATTTGTGATTTTAAGTCTTGTATGTCTTAACTTTTGTCAGCTGGATGAGAGGCCACTGAAAAAAATATATATAATTTTATTTGAGAAAGCAAAGTTGGATAGGATGCAGTGTTTCTTGTTACATTTGCGAGAGCATTACAAACATTAACTTAAACTTATTACCTGTAGATCTCGCAAAATAAAATTAACACCCTCGACTGTTATTTCATAGTAACTTTGGATATAATGGAATCTTTTTCCTGCAATGCGATCTCCATGGATGTTATTCTGTAAGTTAAACTTACCTCATTCTCTTGTTCTCTCTTTGTCTTCCCCTCTTTCTATTTTTCTCTCTCTCTCTCTGTTTTAATTACACTAACCCTTTTATCTGTTTCTACTCTGATTCAACTTTTTGGATGTTTTACAGTCATCTACAATGCTGCAGTTAGGTAATACTTTCGACACTTTTTTAGGATTTCCTTTCCACTTAAAGCTCTTTTATTGTGAGAATTTGTTTTAATTTTTTTCTGAAACTAATGGATGATTAAATTATACAATTTTATCTCATCTCGTTTTTCTTCTTCTTCTTCTACATCCTGACTTTCCGATCTTTGATAATAAGTATAAGTTGTTTTAAAGGTATATCAATATGTAATTTCAAAATATAAGTTCCAGTAAAAATCGATAATAATAAACAGTTGGGAATGTATGTTTATGTTTTTAACACATGATGTACCTAACATTTTTGCTAAACTGTAAAATCTTAAAACTAGAGTTATTTAAAATTTTTTTTATTAAATATGAAGCTTGCTAAAACTTATTTCAAATATCATAGAATGTCATTTTATATCCTACAACCTTTTTCATATACTAACAGATAACAATCTTAATACAATATTTTACCATTTGAGAATATAGTTTGCCCTAGGAAAAAGAAACATTCCAAGATTTTGTAATCGATTGTGGGATCAATCACATTTTAGAGTATATTTTTTCAAACTTTAAACCAGTAGAATTAATTATTCAATGATTTGGCTCTCAGCTGAAGAGTCCAATGTAAGATAAAATGAAAGAGTTTTTGTAAAATTTATACACGTGAGCAAACAATGTATACCTTGAATGTATATCTTGAAGGATACAATTTCAAATTAGAAATTAAAAATTTGTAAAAGAAAATGTTACTCCATTGTGGCCTTCATCTTTTCAGGTATACAACGTTTGCATGTAATGGGTTAAATTATGTGGAGAATAGATCTTGTAGAGCATTTAGTGCTTGCTAATTTTATCAAACGATTACGTTTAGCAATATAATTAACTTGTAGATACATGTTCAACTTTTTCCCGTTGCAGTTGAAAATGTTGCAGAACTATCCACGAAAGATCTGGTGCTAGGTATGCATTCATTTTTTTATTAAAGAATACAACTAATGCATGTTATGTAACTATTGTGATAATATAGTAGTTGCTTGTATCATGATGTTACGTAAGTTTTTACATATATGCAATATCGTGAAATTTATTATATTTGTTTCACAATGATTGAGGCAAGATAAATTTCGTGCGCAAATATGAAATCTTTCATTTTTTACTCACGATTTCAAGTAAAATTCATTTGAACGAGATTTGTCCACGAAATTCATATCACAATATCACAATTAATATTTTACAAACTATCAACAAAAAGAAATATATAAACGAATAATTTTGCACATTATATTTTTGCAGTTGCAATCGCAAACGCGATTCCATTTGTCGGATTTGGTTTCCTCGACAATTTCATCATGATTGTCGCGGTATGTATTTTACGGGTTCCCGTGTCGTGTGCAGACTCCTAAAATTGCTTGATTTTTCAAGGGCGATCAAATTGAGATGTTGTTCAACGCGAAGTTTCCCATCTCGACCATGGCAGCAGCCGCGCTGGGCAACACGGTGTCCGACGTCATCGGAATCGGGTCGGTGCATTACGTTGAAATATTCGCCCAGAAAGTCGGCTTCGAAGCGCCGAAGTTAACACCTGCGCAATTGAATCTACCCAGGACGCGGGTGGCCGCGAACATGGTACGATTCTCTCGTCGCATTTTGTATTGAATTAGAGAATCTTATCACTTAGAGAAACGAATCATTGTGTGGGAGCTCCTGGAGATAATCGGGATTAAAAAAGTCGGCACTTGAATTTTTGCTGGAAAGAGCTCGTAACTTTATTTTGAACCATCGCGCGTTGTTTTGCAAATTATCACTGACTCCTGGATTTTTCAAATAGAAAGTAGAGTATTTAATTTTTCACATTCAATAATTTAACAATTTGTGTTGGAATTTAATATATTTACGAAAATTTTATACCGTCGCCCCCTTGAATAATATCAACGAAAAATTATGTTAACTCTTCATTTAATGTACAGGGCCGAGTCATTGGAGTTACAATTGGATGTCTCCTGGGTATGACGCCTATACCGATAGCCGCGCTTTTCCGTAACGGTAGCTGAATTGTCTAAAGAAGAGGGAACGCCAGTGGATGTTATGTTCGAAAATTAGGAAGCTATAATTAATTCACTTGTGAATTAGGGGGCCGTAACCGTCCTGCACTTGCAATAAGCACTTTATCACAAATTCCTCTACAAACATTTCATCTTTAACTACAATAACACGACTTTTATCTTACTAAGTGTATTTAATGTATAAATCTATAAAGTGTGTTAAACAAAGTTTATATAATAATTATTATTATTAATAGATAAAAGATTTCTCAATAATTAGAAAAAACTTTGATATAAACCAATAATAACAACATTATAAATATAAAAAAAAGAAAAAAAAATATATATTACAAATATTCGGTACAAGATAAAAATAATGAAAAAGCGCGTCTATTGGTATCGAACGTTGCATAAAAGTTGATATAAAAATATATATATATTTATATATTTGTTTGTCACGTGCACGCGTACACGTATGCATATCTAAATTTCTTTCCCAAAAACCTTTGTCTAACGGTCGAACCGTCGACTTTGAACTAAAAAATCAATACTAGTTGATTTTGAAAAAATCTTGCGATGTAAATAGATTAATCTTGTCCCAAATGTCGTCAACTGATTCAGAATTGAGAATAGCACTTTTTGACAATGCAGCATGAAGTCCTCAGTGTTCCTTATCCTCTGCTTTTGCGTTGAATTAAACGAAAACTTTGTGTTATCGAAAATTGATTGAGTGTCATCAAACTTGATGATCTGGCTTATGCAGTTCTTAGAATCAGAGTATTCGGCCAACCAAGTCATGGTCGAGTTCAACCACCACTGCCAACTGTCATTGCTGTCGTCGCTGTTGTTAACATCATTACCAACGTAATCGCTCCTATTTTGGATTTTTGCGACGATATGATCCTCATCTTTGTAGTCGTCGGACAACGAACAAGCAGACATCATATGCTCGTCATTGAACACACAAGATCGCGCACCAATGAGAGGATTCGGCGAAATGTTGTTGCACGATGTAACGTTCGTTTCGTTTAAGTCCACGAACTGCCACGACCGGACAAACCAAATGCAACACAAAGTGACTGTCTCAAGAACAAGTGTGCTTCCAAACATAATTAAGAAGCAGGCTACATAGGCCGTCAGACAGATACCGCAGACTAGTACAAGAGAGTTCGCAATTGCAATCAATTGGTCAGAATTCATAAGGCAGTTTAGCTCGGTATATGAGCACCAGCCTCGCTTCTGCACTTGCCGATAAGCCAAATCTTTCTCCAATTGTCCCAGCCTTTCCCAAAACGTTTCTTCCCGCACAAACACCATCCAGTTCTGCGAATAATTAATAAGAGAATTAATGGAATGTTTTGCAATTAACAACCAAACAATATGTGGTAAGTAAATTAATACGATTGGTATTGATTATAAATAATAAATATTGTGAATAATATAATGACAAAATCAGGGTTGGGAACGTTACTTTTTAAAAGTAACGCGTTACCGTTACTGATTCTAAAAAGTAACGCGTTACTGTTATTTGAAAAGTAACGATAAAAAAATCGTTACTTTCCGTTCCTTTTGTAAAAAAAAAAAGTTAAAATCGACATATAAAACGAATAGTAGAAGAGAGAGTACATAAGTTATATAAAGATAAGATATATAAATATAAGATATTTAAGCGGGAAACACATTATTGCATAAAGCCCATTCTACATTAGTCGCAAATCGCAAGGTCGCAAAGAAATTGACTAATCATAGTCGATTGTTCTTCTTGCGATCGAAGAATAATCAATTATGATTGGTACAATTTTCTTGCGATCTTGCGATTGCGACTAATGTAGAATGAGCTTTAAGCCCGTATCAGACTACGGATTAAGATTGATTGAATTGAAAATTGGCCAATCAGAGCAATGTTCACCAAACTTGAGCTTAGTGAATTTTGCTCTGTTTGGCTAAATTTCAATTCAATCTCAATCCTTATCTATAGTCTGTTACGGGCTTTAGGGGCGCCGCACATGAATTGACATAACAGTAACATAAGATGTACCGTAAAAATGGACCAATTACAATCGAGTATTCACAAAAATGGCGACCTTACGGTTCGACGATACTCAAAATGATTGGTCAGTTCTTACGGTACGTCTTACGTTACTGTTATGTCAATTCGTGTGCGACGCCCCTTAAAGGCCATCACACACAAAATTCCGTAAGAACTTAAATCGTAAGCGTAACGAAATCGACCAATCCCAATCGAGTATTCGGCTCTTCATAATAATGGAGGGGTAAGAGCCGAGTGTTCGATTGGGATTGGTCGGTTTCTTTACGCTTACGTTTTAAGTTCTTACGGAATTTTGTGTGTGATGGTCTTAAGTGTGGTCTACAATGAGAACTTAAGCCATAAAATTTTATCTTTAAATCCTAAGCCATAAGAAATTGACCAATCACAGTCAATTATAAGAAAAATAATTTCTTACAGCTTAGAGATTAAAGCTTAAATTTTATGGTTTAAGTTCTTATTGTAGACCACACTTAAGGCCATCACACACAAAATTCTGATACAAAAAAGTAACGGCGTTACCAAATCGTTACCAAAAAAAAGTAACGTCGTTACAAGTAACGCGTTACTTCCCAATCCTGGTCAAAATGTTATATTAATTGTTATAAAATTACATTTCAGTAATTTTAATAAATATATGAAAATATTACTTTTTGTTTGTTCAAATATTAGTTTTGTTAATTTTAGTATTGTCATGTAAATAAATATAATATTTCAAAAAGTGCAGATCAAAATTATATCAGACATTACTTACAACTGCTTTAAGAAACTCCATTTCTAATTTAATTGTTCTAGACAAGGTTATCCTTCCTGAAATTGCCCATGCTGCATCCACAACTTCGTCTTCTGAACCATCATCGTGTAGAAATTTACTGGCCACCATCTAACAATTTTTGATAAAATATTCATTTGAATAATGTAATATACAAATTATGAAATCAATGATAACAATTTGTAATTTTAATTTAAAAAAAAGTGGCAATAAAATAGGATAATTACCAAAGATATTAAGTATAGTTCGAGTGGTGCTACTTGTTGAAGATATTTGGGGTTACAGTTTTTCAGTCTTTCAACATATAGTAGAGCTAGCACAAGTGCACAAGGGGAAGCACTTATAGCATTAGATATTCTACTTGTTTCTTCCATATCAAGTTTTTCTAGTAGATGACCACTTGCTTCTGTGAAGAACTCAGATGCTAATTCTGAAAACATAAGAAAATGTTTTATGTACAACTGTTGTATAATGACTCAGCTTGACTATTGATAATAATATTGGCTGCGTTCAGAAAATATAGCTGATCAGTGAGCAGTCAGTGATTACTGGTCTTTATTGTTAGATTCCCTAACTTTAGACCAATTACGTTGACTAATTACTCAACCGTTGTGTAACTGTTGTGTCTCCTGAACGCACCCATTGATTCTGCTTGAGAGAATCAGTTGTATGTATATATAATATAATACTATATTTTTAGGTTATATATATACTAACCTAAAAGTGGTAAAGATAAGTAATTGGTCACTGGTTTTGTAGGGTAGTATAATGATTTCTTAATGTGATTCAAGAACTCTGTACTTCTCAGATCCTGTAATAAAATAAGTTGTATAAGTCAGGAGTTTTAACTTATTAAGAGATAATATCAAAAGTACGATAATGTATGTGTGTGTGTGTGTGTGTATGTATATATATATATATGCATAACGAAAGCATAACACACTCTCTCTCTCTCTCTCTCTCTATCTATATATATATATATATATATATATATATATATATATATATATATACATATATATATATATAAAAAGTTGCTTTTGTTCAATATTGATGATACTTTCATTCAACAGTCCGATTATATGAGTGCTTATTTCAGTTTATTCCACTTTAATATAATGTTCGATGTGTGAAGATTGTTCCTAAAAATAATATAGTACATCAGTATGCATAATGAAATACCTGTATTTTCGTCGGCATATTCCCTGTATTTTGAAGAATTTTCATTAATGTTAAATATCCGTAAATACTAGGAACTTCTATATGAGATTACTTCAGGAATACTGTATAGTTGCGAATAAATTACGTTGATGAGTGTAATGCAAGAATTTGTAAAAAAAATTTGATTACAAACTGCACTATATATCCTGCACATGTACGTGCCCTATAATTTAGGTTAAAGGCCTGCAGAAGCCAAGACAAATTTGGAGTTGAGTTTAGAGACCTCATGCGGCGAGAATGCAAAACACCGTCTTTGTGTATGAATCATAGATATTAAACTAGATTGTTAACAAAGGCCGCGTTCAGTAGAACAAGTGATCAGTAAGCGCTTAGTGAGCTCTTGCATCTGATTGGAGTATAGTTGGAGATCTAAAAGAATATGCCAAATCATATACAAGAGCTCCCTGAGCGCTTACTGATCACTTGTTCTACTGAACGCGGCCAAAGGGTATGTTCCGGATTGGAAACAACAGTTTATAAGTTGGTATTGACTGTCGGGAAATCGTTCCACAATCTGCAGCAGTTAAACATCATGGCTGAATAATATTCGTATATAAAGGTAAATCGTTCGTTTGTTGTTTTCGTTTATAATAATTAATTTTTTTGAAATCGGATTAAATGACTTTCAGTAATTTATAAAAGTAAAGCCAGCGGCACACGATGCTTATTTTCGTGCTGAATTGCTTGCTGGATGGAAATACTCTATTCTGATTGGTGCGTCTTCAGAAATGCACCAATCAGAACAGTATTTCCATCCAGCAAGCAACCGAGCATGAAAACAAGCATCATGTGCCGCTGGCTTTATTGAATATCCGAGACTGTTAAAAAATCTTTCCGTAAAACACAATTTAACTGTATCATTTAAAACATCTTGATTTTGGAGGTTATCTTATGTTTACGTATTGTTTTTATGTTAACAGTTATCTAAAATATTATGGATTATCAAAAACAAATTCTCCTCATTGCATTTGACGAATTGAAGAAGTTATGATTTCGTCAAATGCAATGAGGAGAATTTGCAATGTTTTATTCATTGACTTGGTTTACATCGTGCACTTGATACGCGTATTAAATAGTAACTTTCTATTAAATAATCTTAATATCGACAATGCATATCAACGGCGATGCATTCAATCAATACAATATGTTTTGTTGATGAGTATTATACCACCTTAATATACCGTTGTTTATATATATCTTCGATATTAAGATTATCTAATAGAAAGTTACTATTTAGTACGCGTATCAAGTACGATGTAAACCAAGCCATTGTTATGTCCCGGCGGGTTGCGGCCACGTTGCCATGAAGAATAGCGCTCGAACCCTAGCACGGGATCGGATCGCAATTTTTGGGGCCAAACGAATCGCGTGATTCTACCCGGGGATCCGTGCGATCAAGGGCAATCGCGATGGATTTCGCGCAAGACGCGTAGTATAACCCTTACGGTGGGTCGGACAGTCGCAGGCGTTAAGCCCGTATCAGACTATCGACTGCACCGGCCGACCCGACTGCCGACTACGACTGCCGACTTTCAATGGATTAATCACAGTGAGGTGCCGAGTCAGCGCCTCACTGTGATTAGTCCATTGACAGTCGGCAGTCGGGTCGGCCGGTGCAGTCGGTAGTCTGATACGGGCTTTAATCGTAGTTTCGCGCATTACTCAAGGGCTGTTTACGATAATTCGAGTTGGAGTAAGTACGAGTTAGTTTCACCAGAGCCGAGAAATATGATAGATACAACATCTAATATTTTCATGATTTATGACAACTCAATGCTGTCCGATAAATCGAGTAGAGTAGAGTTAGGGTAGTATAGCGGATAGTATATGAATTAACAGTATCAGGTAACATAGTTTCGTAAAATATATAACAATAATATTACGAAACAATGATTTATTACATTTTAGAAAAATTAGAAGCACTAAATTAAATTATGAAAAGATATCATGTATTTGTGAAATATTCAATAATAACAGATTAATAATAGGTTAGAATAATTGTTTTCTACTTTTGAATATTTTACAAATACATGATATCTTTTCATAATTTAATTTAGTGCTTCTAATTTTTCTAAAATGTAACAACTCATTGATTCGTAATATTATTGTTATATATTTTACGAAACTATGTTACCTGATATTGTTAATTCTTATACATATACTATCCACTATGTTATCCTAACTCTACTCGATTTATCGGACAGCATTGAGTTGTCATGAATCATGAAAATACTAGATGCTTGTGCCTATCATATTTTTCGACTCTAGTGAAACTAACTCGTACTAACTCCAACTCGAATTATCGTAAACACCCAAGGCTGCGTTCAGATTCCCCACCCGGGTGTATTCTATTACTAAAAGTGCTATAGTATATGTCACATATATTATAGTGTTTCTAGTAATAGAGTGCACCCTGATGAGGAATCTGAACGCACTCTAATGCCCAATTTCTTCACCTCCGGTTAACTTTATCTGCCAGTTATTATACTGGAATTGACCAATCATATTTATGGTTGGCAAGATTAACCAATCACGGTTGACATTTGTCCGACAGATAAAGTTAACCGGAGGTGAAGAAATTGGGCATAAGACGATCTTGAAATAAGATTCGACTATGAATACCGGCCTATAAGAAGTTTTATGTAGCAGAAAACTCATTTATTCAGTCTACGTTTATTGGTCGAACAAGTACTTATAAGCTTTATGATTGGCTAGTAGAGACTTATGACGTCTTAATCGCTCTCGTAGCGATTAACCCAGGGACAGTCGAACACGCTATTAGTTATCTGCGCAGATTACTCGAGTTTTCTGCACATAAAACTTCATGCATAAAACGTGAAGTATTATGCGTACCAACCCTGCTTGCAACTAATGTAGAACGACTTTAATAAGCGGTTGTAGTATTAAATACATTCATTTTTGTTTGCATTAGGGCAAATAGGAGCATATTGGAGCATACAACGTGAACAAACTTTCAATTTATCTGTTTTTTTAGCTGCACGTTGGAGCCCGATTCTTGACGGTGGACGAATGAGATACGCATGCGAAAATCTACAGTATACGTAACGTGAACTATACATTTTTGCATTTGTGTATCTCATTCGCATACCGTCAAGAATCGAGACCCAGAACTAGTGCAATAAGTTAAAGCGAAACAAATATACTTTCTCTCATTCTAACTTGCACTAGTTCAGAAATGCAGCTAAAAAGAACAGAGATATTTCACAACTCCAATATTCACTGCCAGTACTAAAAATCTATAGTATATGTGACATGAACCATAGATTTTCAGTATCGGCTTTAAATATCGAAATATAGCTATCGTTACACGCTGTTATACTACTTGGGAAAGCAAAAGTCAAAGCTAGGTTCGTTAAATTCTTTTTCACATAATCTTTGACGTTTAGATACAACGTTTTTGCCCGTTTATTTGGGAAATATTGTACAAATATTAGCTGGACGACAAATAGTAGTTAGCATTTTATAGAGATAAAAATATCTTTAAAAATAGCTATGTAGTAACGATTAACATCGTTCGTTATTAATAGCAATAAATGAAAGTTTAATTCAATTATAAATAAATATTACATTAAATTTTTCAATCTTGTATGTGTTTATATTCAATCGTCGATTTGCACTGATTATTTAAAGCGTCGAAATGGATTAAATCCAGTTGTCAAGTCAGCCAAGTGGTCGGTTAACAATTAAGTAATGTCATTTTTGTTTTTTCTTCAAGATGAACAAAGGCCGATATATGCTTTAATAGTTAACTTACTACTTAGTTGATGTAATCAGATTTTAGTCATAATGTTTATTAATTTATACTAATTTTATTTATTTTAGTCATAACACTAGATATAATTTTGTCTTTATAATAAAAGGAAAACTATTTTATAAGTTATAGAACTAATCCAAAAAACAATAGTTTGGAAAGAAGTAACAACAAACGATTTTATATTATACATAATTATTGTGTAAGTTCTTGTTTTATTTTTAGTACAGAATACAATTCAGAATACCAGATACCATATGTTGACTAATGCAATGCTCAGTGAAAGATAAGATAAATAACAGTGCTGATATAAATAACAGTACTGACACTTGTAAACTTCACAAGGCAAAAGGCAAGCATAGAATAAGAACATCAGTATTATTAGCTACATATCGTGTAGAGTCCCAGCATAAATTAATTATTGTTTAATGATTAATCATGTCACCGAAATTACCATCAACATTGGATAACTTGTTCAAGTAAGTTCTTTTTATTTTTCAATATATTTTTATATTATTTTATATATATATGTTATATATATTTATAAAAAATATATGAATAAATTTAAGTTTGCAAATATCTAGAATAATCTTTTTATTTATCTTTCTTTGTTATATAATTTTTTGTTATATAATTTTTTATTTTGTACTGAATATAGGTATATAGATGATCATGCGCAGGATTATATAAATAACTTGCGAGAAGCAGTAGCTATTAAATCGGTATCAGCATGGCCAGATTATAGGAATGAGGTAGTGAAAATGATGAAATGGGCAGAAGTGAAGTTAAAGAGTCTTAAAGCAACCACAGAATTGGTTGACATAGGTAAACAACCTCTCCCTAATGGTACTGAAATCCCACTTCCTCCTGTATTGCTGGGAACTCTTGGGTCTGACCCAAAAAAGAAAACTGTGCTGTTATATGGACATTTGGATGTACAACCTGCACTAAAGGAAGATGGTTGGGACACTGATCCTTTCACTCTTGTTGAGAATGATGGGAAACTTTTTGGACGAGGTAGCACAGATGATAAAGGACCAGTTCTTTGTTGGATACATGCCTTGGAAGCTTATAATGCGACTGGAGAAGATATTCCTGTCAATCTTAAAGTATGTTTTAATGAAATAATGAAATTTGACTAAAACATTAAATATTTTACTTATCCTATTTGTTATTTCTTTCTTTTTCCGTTTAATTGTTATTTTGCAGTTTGTCTTTGAAGGAATGGAAGAAAGTGGAAGCGAAGGTTTGGATGATTTGCTTTGGGCAAAGAAGGATACTTTTTTACAAGGTGTAGATTATGTCTGCATATCAGACAACTATTGGTTAGGTACCAAAAAGCCTTGCATTACTTATGGTCTACGAGGCATCTGCTACTTCCAACTAGAAGTCACTTGTGCTGCTAAGGATCTGCATAGTGGCACCTTTGGCGGAACTGTACACGAAGCCATGGCAGATCTGATTTACTTAATGAACAGCTTAGTTGATGTTAATGGGCGGATTTTAGTAGATGGAATCTATGATAATGTGGCTAAATTAACTGAAGTAGAGTTGTCCTCTTATAATGATATAGATTTTGATGTGGATGAATTCAGAGAGACTGTTGGAACCAAGAAACTGGCGCATAAAGAAGACAAAGTATGTTTATTATAAATATTATAAATATTATAAGATCTTTTTAGGATTTAGTTTAAAGTTGGGAAATTATTGTCAGGAGTTATAGTTAGAGTATTGTCTTATAATTCTAGAAACGTTTATATATTAAATAATTCATTCTGATTTTTATAGATTCAGCTTCTGCTCCATCGCTGGAGACAACCTTGTTTGTCTCTTCATGGGATCGAGGGTGCTTTCAGTGAGCCAGGAGCGAAGACAGTTATTCCAAGAAAGGTTACTGGTAAATTTTCAGTCAGAATAGTTCCTGATATGACTCCAGATAAAACAGTTGAAAAGGTAGTCGCATACATGAATAAGGTATGGCAAGATAGAGGTAGCCCAAATATCATGAATGTGAGCATGTACCATGGCAGCAAGGCATGGTCCGAGAATCCTGATCATCCACATTATCTAGCTGGCCGGAAAGCTACCAAACATGTTTATCATGTAGAACCTGATCTTTCCCGCGAAGGTGGCTCGATTCCTGTCACATTAACATTCCAGGAAGTTACTGGCAAGAATGTATTACTCTTACCAGTTGGTGCAGGTGATGACGGAGCGCACTCGCAAAATGAAAAGTTGAATATATTCAACTATATTCAAGGGGTAAGCATAGTTACAATTATACAAAGTGCAAATTCAAAAGTATTATATGCTAATATATTTTTAATTTTTTTTATAAAATTCTTAGTTTTTTAGAGATATTTGATTATAATGTTTTTGAATTTACAACCTACTATATATACACGTCCTCGTTATGTAATATAATTTATCTTGGCTTTATTTGCAGACAAAGTTACTTGGAGCTTATCTTTATGAAGTAGCTCAGCTATAATATCTTGTTAGTATTTATCTATCAAGGATTTAAGTGGTATATTGGGTTTTCTATTATTACAGATTTATGGTATATTATGGCAAGATTAACTAATTATATACATTAATTAATTATATGCGCTGCATCTCCTGTTTTATTTGATAAACATTTTTATTAGGACCCTACAATTTTTATTTTGATATAACAATATTCAGTATAATAGTAATATTATATTGCATATAATATAGTATAATATCCTGATCAAAAGAAATTTCTTTCTAATTAAAACACTTTTATAATAAGAATGCAATTTATTGTTTTATTTCTTTTTTAATCGTGCAACACAAAAATTTACATATGTATTAACATAAAGGTGATAGATGAAATATATTTTTTGGTAAAGTAAACAAGTATTTTCTAAAACCAAACCAGTTTTTGTATGAAATATCATCTTTTATATATTGATTTTCAATACCCAAGCTGGCTGATTTCTATGTGCCTTAGCAGGTAATTGTATTGTTAATTTATCATCAGTTTGTTTCCACTAAAAAATTAAGATATAAAGTTATCTTATCACAATCTTTGTGATATAATTCAATAAGAGCAAAATACTCACATCGATAGCCGACGGATAACCAAGTAGATAGATTTGAGAATTTTCTGATGGTTTAAGTGACCCCAAATACAATATATCATCATTTGGCCATTGTAAAATCGAAGCATAAAGTTGTTTGTTATCTTTACTTTGTGTGTACCAGACAGTGCCTGTTAAGGTATCATTTTGCACAGACCAAGGTTTAGTATCATAAATAGCCTCTCCGTTAATCGTTAACCAAGCACCTAAAAACATGCTTATCTATGTGTTATCAACATTATCTAAATCTAATAAAAATTATCTAAATCTAATAAATAATATGGTAAATAATAAAAGATATGGTAGATAAATGTACATACCCATTTCACGTAGTCTTTCTTCAAATATCGGCGAAATAATGCCATCTTTTGTCGGTCCAACATTCATTAACAAGTTCCCACCACAACTTACGGTGGTTACCAATTCTCCCACTAATCCCTCCAGTGTGTAATATTCTGCAAAAACGGCGTTTCTACGAAATCCCCATGATATTTTGTCGATGGTCATACAATTCTCCCATTTGTGTTCGAGAAGTACACCTAGAATATATAATTGTTACTTTGGAAACCTGACCAATCTGCATTTGATACATATTTTCTATATTCAATAATATCTATTGCATATTATAATTTTTCATTATCAATTTATTACTTACCAGGGTTAAAACGATCTGTACATGTATAAAAACCACCATGATGGCATGCCATATTACTACCCCATCTATCATTCACCACCACTGTATCTTTTACTGGACTTTCATTATACAACCATGCTAGAAATTCCTTTGATTTCCAGTAAGAGTCAGATGCTTCCCAATCACCATCAGACCACACTATCTCTGGCTTATATGTTTCTACTAACTCTTGTAATTCTGGCATTGTCTTTTGAGTTACAAATGTATCTGTTGTAAAATTATTCTTCTTGTCTGCCAGATAAAGAGGATTATACCATTCAAACATAGAATGGTAAAGGCCAAATTTTATGTCAGTTTTGCTTCTAATGGCTTGTGCCAGTTCACCTAGAGGTTCATAGAGACAAATATATAAGAATTCTTTTATGTAATATTGTATTATTGTACGTGTATACTTTACCAACAAGATCCTTTCGAGGTCCCACATCCATAGCATTCCAGCTGAACGAATACCTTGATGGCCACAATGTATATCCTTCATGATGTTTGCTTGTCAATACAACGTATCTTGCACCTGATGCTTGGAATATTTCACTCCACTGGGTCGCATTGAAGAATTCAGCAGTAAATTCATGTGCAAAGTCTTGATAGGTAAAGTTGGGGGGATATCTTTCTTTCATAAAGTCACGATATTTTGTATTTGTAGTTTCTTCTGCAATATTATGCAAAGTTACATTAATATTTTATTAGTTTATGTATGATATTTTTAAATGTAAAAATTTAATTAATGGTAAACCTTTCCAATTACTCCAAAACCATTCAGAGCCAAAGCTGGGCACACTGAAGACACCCCAGTGAATGAAAATTCCTAATTTTGCTTCATCGTACCAAGGTGGAAGTGGGCGACTGTCTAGACTATCCCAAGTTGGCAAATACTTGATCACAGTCGTCGAAACTGACGGAAAATTAATTTGACTATTTTCATCACGTTTAGTTATCACAAAACATTGATCATCTGCCAACACGCATAAGATCAACACGGCGTACAAAATATGTACAAACAGAGTCATTCTGTCAGCAGAAGTTATACTGAAAGCAGTGTTCGCCGAATGCATCTTTTATTCGCATCTGCTGCATCAAATCTCGCCAGCGAAGCTCTTACTTTCGTGTACTGTTTGAATCATCGTATTTTGAGATTAGATTAAGGTCGAGATTAGGCGAGTTTTTTAATTCATCGATGGATCCATTCCATGATGCGCAAATGCAATGTTTCGCTGTATTTACGCATTATGCGATGGATCCAATAGCTTATAATGCGACTGGAGAAGATATTCCTGTCAATCTTAAAGTATGTTTTAGTGAAATAATGAAATTTAACTAAAACACTAAATATTTTACTTGTCTTATTTGTTATTTCTTTCTTTTTCTGTTTAATTGTTATTTTGCAGTTTGTCTTTGAAGGAATGGAAGAAAGTGGAAGCGAAGGTTTGGATGATTTGCTTTGGGCAAAGAAGGATACTTTTTTACAAGGTGTAGATTATGTCTGCATATCAGACAACTATTGGTTAGGTACCAAAAAGCCTTGCATTACTTATGGTCTACGAGGCATCTGCTACTTCCAACTAGAAGTCACTTGTGCTGCTAAGGATCTGCATAGTGGCACCTTTAGCGGAACTGTACACGAAGCCATAGCAGATCTGATTTACTTAATGAACAGCTTAGTTGATGTTAATGGGCGGATTTTAGTAGATGGAATCTATGATAATGTGGCTAAATTGACTAAAATAGAGTTGTCCTCTTATATGATATAGATTTTGATGTGGATGAATTCAGAGAGACTATTGTATCCAAGAAGCTGGCGCATAAAGAAGACAAAGTATGTTTATTATAAATATTATAAATATTACTACTGTGTCCAAAAAGTAAGACCAGTTTTCAATTTAAATCGCGCGGGTAAACCGCACATCATAAATATTTTTTTTTTCTAAGTTGGTAGCATTGTGACAGACATCTGTGACAAATTTCATGTCAAAACATTCATTACTTTTTGCTTTACGCTTGGTTTTGTACGACGCTAAAAGTGCATTCGGCGATTTTTACAATGTCTAATTATATTGAGCAAAGAAGTTGCATTAAATTTTGTTTGCGGAATGAAATTTCGGGTGCAGAAACGTTCAGGATGTTGCAGAAAGCCTTCGGGGACTATGCTTTGTCGGAAAGAAATGTTTACAAGTGGTATAAATAGTTCAAAGAAGATCGTGAAAGTGTTGAAGACGAAGAGCGTTCCGGACGACCATCAACCTTTACCGATGAACAACACGTCAAGAAAATCGAAGAACTTGTGCTTGCTAATCGTCGAATGACTGTTAGAGACCTTGCTGATGCTGTTGGTATTTTGAAAGGATCTGCCAATACCATTTTGAAAGATATTTTGGGCCTGAAACATCTTGGTTTTTGCATCACGATAATGCACCTTCTCACACTGCACTCGTTCTTCGTGACTTTTTCGCCAAAAATTCGATCCATATCGTTCCACAACCACCGTATTCACCTGATTTAGCACCGTGCGACTTCTAGCTATTCCCGAAACTCAAAAGACCACTGCGGGGAAATCGTTTTGAGACGATAGAAGAGATACAACGTGAATCGCTACGCGCTCTGAAAGCCATCCTGGAAGGCGACTTTAATTCTTGTTTCGAGGACTGGAAAATATGTTGGCATAAGTGTATTGTGTCGGAAGGGGATTATTTTGAAGGCGACGAAATAGATTTGGAAGAATAAATAAATATTTTTTGAAATAAATAAAAACTGGTCTTATACTTTTTGGACACAGTAGTATAAGACCTTTTTAGGATTTAGTTTAAAGTTAGGAAATTATTGTCAGGAGTTATAGTTAGAGTATTGTCTTATAATTCTAGAAACGTTTATATATTAAATAATTCATTCTCATTTTTATAGATTCAGCTTCTGCTCCATCGCTGGAGACAACCTTGTTTGTCTCTTCGTGGGATCGAGGGTGCTTTCAGTGAGCCAGGAGAGCCAAGACAGTTATTCCAAGAAAGGTTATTGGTAAATTTTCAATCAGAATAGTTCCTGATATGACTCCAGATAAAACAGTTGAAAAGGTAGTCGCATACATGAATAAGGTATGGCAAGATAGAGGTAGCCCAAATATCATGAATGTGAGCATGTACCATGGCAGCAAGGCATGGTCCGAGAATCCTGATCATCCACATTATCTAGCTGGCCGGAAAGCTACCAAACATGTTTATCATGTAGAACCTGATCTTTCCCGCGAAGGTGGCTCGATTCCTGTCACATTAACATTCCAGGAAGTTACTGGCAAGAATGTATTACTCTTACCAGTTGGTGCAGGTGATGACGGAGCGCACTCGCAAAATGAAAAGTTGAATATATTCAACTATATTCCTAAGGGGTAAGCATAGTTACAATTATACAAAGTGCAAATTCAAAAGTATTATATGCTAATATATTTTTAATTTTTTTTATAAAATTCTTAGTTTTTTAGAGATATTTGATTATAATGTTTTTGAATTTACAACCTACTATATATACACGTCCTCGTTATGTAATATAATTTATCTTGGCTTTATTTGCAGACAAAGTTACTTGGAGCTTATCTTTATGAAGTAGCTCAGCTATAATATCTTGTTAGTATTTATCTATCAAGGATTTAAGAGGTATATTGGGTTTTCTGTTATTACAGATTTATGGTATATTATGGCAAGATTAACTAATTATATACATTAATTATATGCGCTGCATTTCCTGTTTTATTTGATAAACATTTTTATTAGGACCCTACAATTTTTATCTTGATATAACAATATTCAGTATAATAGTATAATATTATATATATTCAGTATAATAGCATAATATTATATATTATTCAGTATAATAGTATAATATTATATATTCAGTATAATAGTATAATATTATATTGCATATAATATAGTATAATATCTTGATCAAAAGAAATTTCTTTCTAATTAAAACACTTTTATAATAAGAATGCAATTTATTGTTTTATTTCTTTTTTAATCTTGCAACACAAAAATTTACATATGTATTAACATAAAGGTGATAGATGAAATATATTTTTTGGTAAAGTAAACAAGTATTTTCTAAAACCAAACCAGTTTTTGTATGAAATATCATCTTTTATATATTGATTTTCAATACCCAAGCTGGCTGATTTCTATGTGCCTTAGCAGGTAATTGTATTGTTAATTTATCATCAGTTTGTTTCCACTAAAAAATTAAGATATAAAGTTATCTTATCACAATCTTTGTGATATAATTCAATAAGAGCAAAATACTCACATCGATAGCCGACGGATAACCAAGTAGATAGATTTGAGAATTTTCTGATGGTTTAAGTGACCCCAAATACAATATATCATCATTTGGCCATTGTAAAATCGAAGCATAAAGTTGTTTGTTATCTTTACTTTGTGTGTACCAGACAGTGCCTGTTAAGGTATCATTTTGCACAGACCAAGGTTTAGTATCATAAATAGCCTCTCCGTTAATCGTTAACCAAGCACCTAAAAACATGCTTATCTATGTGTTATCAACATTATCTAAATCTAATAAATAATATGGTAGATAAATATACATACCCATTTCACGTAGTCTTTCTTCAAATATCGGCGAAATAATGCCATCTTTTGTCGGTCCAACATTCATTAATAAGTTCCCACCACAACTTACGGTGGTTACCAATTCTCCCACTAATCCCTCTAGTGTGTAATATTCTGCAAAAACGGCGTTTCTACGAAATCCCCAAGATATTTTGTCGATGGTCATACAATTCTCCCATTTGTGTCCGAGAAGTACACCTAGAATATACAATTGTTACTTTGGAAACCTGCAATTGACCAATCTGCATTTGATACATATTTTCTATATTCAATTATATCTATTGCATATTATAATTTTTCATTATCAATTTATTACTTACCAGGGTTAAAACGATCTGTACATGTATAAAAACCACCATGATGGCATGCGATATTACTACCCCATCTATCATTCACCACCACTGTATCTTTTACTGGACTTTCATTATACAACCATGCTAGAAATTCCTTTGATTTCCAGTAAGAGTCAGATGCTTCCCAATCACCATCAGACCACACTATCTCTGGCTTATATGTTTCTACTAACTCTTGTAATTCTGGCATTGTCTTTTGAGTTACAAATGTATCTGTTGTAAAATTATTCTTCTTGTCTGCCAGATAAAGAGGATTATACCATTCAAACATAGAATGGTAAAGGCCAAATTTTATGTTAGTTTTGCTTCTAATGGCTTGTGCCAGTTCACCTAGAGGTTCATAGAGACAAATATATAAGAATTCTTTTATGTAATATTGTATTATTGTATGTGTATACTTTACCAACAAGATCCTTTCGAGGTCCCACATCCATAGCATTCCAGCTGAACGAATACCTTGATGGCCACAATGTATATCCTTCATGATGTTTGCTTGTCAATACAATGTATCTTGCACCTGATGCTTGGAATATTTCACTCCACTGGGTCGCGTTGAAGAATTCAGCAGTAAATTCACGTGCAAAGTCTTGATAGGTAAAGTTTGGAGGATATCTTTCTTTCATAAAGTCACGATATTTTGTATTTGTAGTTTCTTCTGCAATATTATGTAAAGTTACATTAATATTTTATTAATTTATAAATGATATTTTTAAATGTAAAAATTTAATTAATGGTCAACCTTTCCAATGATTCCAAAACCATTCAGAGCCAAAGCTTGGCACACTGAAGACACCCCAGTGAATGAAAATTCCTAATTTTGCTTCATCGTACCAAGGTGGAAGTGGACGACTGTCTAGACTATCCCAAGTTGGCAGGTACTTGATCACAGTCGTCGAAACTGACGGAAAATTAATTTGACTATTTCCATTATGTTTAGTTATCACAAGAGATTTATCATCCGCCAATACGCATAAGATCAACACGGCGTACAAAATATGTACAAACAGAGTCATTCTGTCAGCAGAAGTTATACTGAAAGCTGTGTTCGCCGAATGCATCTTTTATTCGCATCCGCTGCATCAAATCTCGCCAGCGAAGCTCTTACTTTCGTATGCTGTTTGAATCATCGTATTTTGAGATTAGATTAAATTAGTGCGCGCAATTTCCTAGGGGGCGGCCGGCATAAATCATTGAAAATCAAGACTTGAGCAATTTCTGACCGCTCGCTATGTAGAGTTAGTTGCGCCGGCAATCTAGAGATGGCGCATTCAATCATTTCATCTGCGCTTAAAATCGAGACGTTTCATTGGTTACAGAGCATCTTCAGATGATCGTAAAGCTATTTTATATGTAAGGTAAAATTGGATCTGTATGAATATCGGCCTTAGTTGTACGTCTTCGTTACTCAGCTTTTATTCGCCATAAAAACAAGATCGTACAAATTTAAAATAAGGGGAGGATTGCAGACTGCTCGTTATCAGGCGAACATTTACCGGCGTTTTCAAGCAGGATTTCATCAGTTACATATTTAAGAAGTAAGATCTTGAATCGTCAAAGAACATCGTGATTCAATATGGCTTGGGTACCTTTAGAATCGAATCCAGAGGTGAAAAATCTTTCTGTTTAATCGCAATACGTATCAATTGATCGTCAATTGAATCATGGCCTCTGTTTCAGGTTATGACGAAGGTGAGCGGGCGTAATGTTCGATCAATCAATCTTCTTGTCTCAACGATGTCTACAGCTGTCCTGTACAGATTGTACAGGACGACTCATTGATTAACGATATATTTTTTCGCGAAAAAAATTATCCGAGCAAATAATCTCACCATAATTCTCGGCTGCGAAAAGTTCAATGTCTCTGATGTGTATTTTTGTAGTTCCTCCATAAATTGGGCGTTCCAAAGAAATGGTCGATCATAGATGTATACGGTTTAGACCCGGAATTGTTGGCGATCGTCCCTAAGCCGGTTCTTTCTGTAATTCTGCTTTATCCTGTCACTATAAAGGTATTGTGTAACTAGATATACTATATAGAAGATATGATAAATATATTGTAACTAATATATTCATCTTGTTCCTCAGAATGACAAGACTGAAGAAGAAGAAGAAGCAGCTAAAGAAAGCAAAAGTGATGCTCCAGATTCAGTTTATCATATGAAGCAATGTATCTCGAATGCTTGTGGAACAATCGCACTGGTTCATAGTGTAGCCAATAATTTGGACACGTAAGTATTTATGTTAGTGCATAATAATAAATTCTAACATATATGTCATGTTGTAGGAGACAATATGTTTATTTTTTCTTTTTTAACAATATAGCTTGCAACTTGAGGATGGTTTCCTCAAAACATTTTTGGATGAGACCAAAGGACTTCCATCTGCTGAGCGTGGAGAACGTTTGATAAACGCACAAGGCATCATTGATACTCACATGGAATCGGCTCAGGAGGGACAAACTGAGGTATTTTAGGGCTTCATAATTGACAATTGTTTAAATTATGGGGTTCAGAGAAATGTATATATATGTAACTTATATCTTTTTTTTATTTCTAGGCACCTGGGGAAGATATGGAAGTGTACCACCACTTTATTGCGTTTGTACATAAGGATGGTTCTCTGTATGAACTAGGTATATATATTTAATATACATCTGTTTCATATGAGAATATTCAAATGTTACTAAAAAATGTTACTAAAAAATTTAATTAAAAAATTCTGACTTTTAGATGGTCGGAAACCTAGTTCCATCAATCACGGCTCGACCTCATCAGAGACGCTTCTGGAGGATGCCGCTCGCATCTGCAAGGATTACATGGCGCGCGATCCTGAGGAAGTGCGTTTCACGGTGGTCGCACTCGCTGCCAATGAATGAACGGCCCTCTTATCCCAAGTGCATTTGCCTTTAAGCTAACTTAAGTTCAATTAATTTATTTCGTATATGACTCGTACATTTTATGCTTCGGCGACGCATTTATTTCGTTCAATTGTAGCTTTTCTATGTGGTATGTGGCATATTGAGAGATATTTCAAAAACGAAAAAAAAAACGAAGAACATTCAAAAGAAGTTTACATGTGCAGTTGTTCATTACATAAGTTTGCTTCTATTGAATGCATTCCACAACTTACCAGATCCCCAATCTGTCGCACGGACCTTACATAGACTTTAACAACGCCAAAAATACAAATGTAGTTAGCAACATACCGGCAATTTGCCAGTGAATTCGCTGCAGATTGCCATCGATTGCAACTGAATTAGATTTTGCCAGCAAAATTCGCAGTTATAACACGACAGAAAATTGGCGACAAAAACGGAGCGAATTGGCCTTGCTGAATACGATATACCTTCCATCGAATTAAACTTTCCGTCGTTATTCTGTTGATAAAATTCGAAATAGACAGTTTATGAAATCTGCTCCTAACGAGCTCGTTTGTGCAAGGATATTTTTGATCGCTGAAAGAGGAAAAAAAGAAACTAAATAACGCGAGATGCTGTAAAGAGACAACAATAAACTACAGATACTGTGCGTCGATCAAAGTCCCTGTGCTTTATATAATCAGACGAGCGTGCGCCAGAGCGAGTTTCAGGGCTCGCGAATCGAAATTGACGACAAATTAGATTCTATACGTTTCCCGGTTTGACAAGGTAACGCGTCACAACTCGGTAACATTTGTTGTTGACAATCAGCATTTTGTACACTTCTATATAGAGCGAATTGAATTTTGTACAACTGAAACATATTCGCTTATGAGTATTCGACCTCTAATTGAGTGATTGCGAACGTTGAGATAGAGCGACAATAAACACACATACATACATACCGGCACGATTTAATTAAATTTAAATTTAACTAAATCTATCAAGTGTCTTACTTTTTCGGAATGCAATTCAACATGCTCTTCCGTTGCCATACGAAAGTATAATTACGTGCAAGCAAGTGTTCATTATGCGTATATATGTACGTAAATATAACGAAGACATGGCAACGCATATTATCAGAAACCGCAAAACGCGCTGGTCACTGACCAGTCAGTCAGCGCGAGCGTTCATCTATTTTGGATCCTTTTCCGAGATTACGCGCCTTGGCACGGCTCTCCAAATAGTACGGCTTTAAAATATAAAATAAAATTAAATTCCAGAGCAGAAGTTCGCGAAGTCAGTTGTTTGCTGTGTGCGGCGCGTTACGTAATATCGTTTCATTTCGAAGTGCGCGTTTCAAAGGATGCGTTATACGGAACATTGTCCATTAAAAGGCGGAATTACAGTTGCAACATGTATAAATCTTGCTTACTACTATATATTAAAATAGTTTATACACTGAGTATACTGAATAGTTTATATATAAAGAATACTTGAAAATTTATTTGTGTGGGATGTAAAGTTTATTTTTGTAAGATATAAAGTTTATTTCTATGAATGAACTTTATTTCCCACAAATGAATTTTCAAGTATTTTTCTCAGTGTATGGACTTAGAACTTCATATGTATGTTCTATGTTATTTTTCTCGATTTATAGGATGTTCATTGTAACTATTTTTTTTACAATGCTATTTTTAGTTACAATGCTAAATGAGATATTATAAATGAAAATTTTTATATCTGAAACTACACTGAGAAAAATTTACTAAATTTCAAAAAACGTTTGTTTGGATACTACTGTGAAGATATTTGTTTAAATTAATTATTTTCTAAAATTAAAGAAACAAATTTGTATTTAAAACTTCTTTATTTAATTTTAGAAAATAATTACTTAATTTAAACAAATATCTTCACAGTACTATCCAACAAACGTTTTTTGAAATTTAATAAATTTTTTTTTTTCAGTGTATGTTGTGTCGTGAGTTATCAGAAATTTACTTGTATTAAATATTGCAAAAAATATCGCAAAAAATACCTCGTCAGACATATAGTGTGTGTGTTGTGTGTTCTGTGTGTGCGTTGTGTGTGTTTACCATAATAATATTTCCAATATTTTTAATATTGAATTTATTTTGGTTCTCTTTACAAAGCATTATCGATAAAACAAGATATGATTTTATTTAAAAAAGTGAAAATATTTTTACCTTAATATTTTTACGAAAAAGGAATGTTTTCGAAATTTTTTTCATTGTATTTTATTGTCGTTTAGAGAGAGAGAGAGTGATTAATTACATCTAAAATTCCTTACTTGATTTTTGTAAAAATATAGTAGATACTGTTACAGTGAACACACACATACTGTATATTAGTGAGGTATTTTTCGCAATATTTAATACAGAATTTCAGAATAACGTGATCTCGCGACAACGTGGTTTCGGACTGGTGGTTTCGTGGTTTCTATAGAAAATTTCATTTATAATAATTCATTTATAATATTTCATTTATAATGTATTCATATATGTTATTCATTTTATTATTAATTTCATTTATAATAATTCATTTATAATGTATTACTTTTTATAATATTAATCAGCGTGAAAAATTATTTTGAGCTCAGTCCACTTTGCGTGGATTTTTCCATGAAATGTTATGGAAATGTTATGGAACGGAAAATTTCGGGATAAATTACACTTCCTTTCCAAACTAGCGCGATAAGAGTACGATGTTTTTTTAGGATATTTCCATCGCTTAGTCGTTATTTTTTATCAAAGGCATTACAATGTGCGTCATCCTAGCGGAAAGTTTTATCGTCTCGTAGTCCGGTGCTGCGTTGCGTTATTAATGTTGACGTGTATCGCGGTTTATTGTATTCTTACAACTAAATTGTGGTACACGATAAATCGCGCGAGTTCTATTTTTCTATCAGAAAAATGTAGAGCATCATCTTGCATTTCACGTGTCTTAAATTTGCTCCAGCCCACAAGCCGTAAGTTGTAAGCAAATTGGTCTATCACACTCGGTTATCCTTGGAAAATCCTACGTTTAAAGCAAGGTTGTGGATCAAGGCTTCGTTTAGAATACTAATCGCGGTCGATCAATAACACATAGGAATGATGAATGTAAATTTGTCGTACAACCTAATCAGTTATTTTCTTATTCGAACGATCATTATCGCGTATTATCAAACTACTTGACGCGAAGCGACGTGTGATTGATTAAGACAAGAGGAGAAATATAAACTCAATGTATTGTATTGTCGGTGATCTGAGGAGCCGCGTGAAAGCTCAAACCTATCATTTTCGTCGCGATAATGTCGCTCGTCAAGATAAAATACTGTCCGGACGTTTTAGCTCTCCGAGGACTGAAAACTCACCGAGAGCAAGCTCTTTCGCGTTTTGCGCGGCTTCTCGATAGTGTGCTGTCGGCGGCTGATAAGCGGGCAACGCAGAGCAAATTTGCGGATAGCATTGCTTTAATTAATGAAACCGTTTATGATAGCAATTCCGCAAAGTAATTAACCGCGACGAGCACGCGCGACATTTCAGTATCTACGTTTCGCCAGGGATTCGAGGGTTTCGCAACGCGAAACAGTTACGATCGTGTGTGTCGAATGAGTCGCCGAAAGGAGAATCTCGTCTATTCGCACACGCGAATTCCTCGTCTCCTCCTCTTGCTTTTCTCTCAGGCTACGATGAAACGCGTCAAAACAAGAGCGAGCGAGCGAGCCAGCGACTGAGAGAGAGAGAGAGAGAGAGAGAGAGAGAGAGAGAGAGAGAGAGAGAGAGAGAGAAAAAGAGAGACAGAGTTGAACGTAAATTATGATACGTCTACGTAAACAAAACGTAAACTGTGCATGAGATGTTTTCTATAGATAATGAGTAATTTACATATATCGTTTAAAGAATGTGTGGCTTGTGTTTAAAAGTGAATTAAAAAAGCTCTATATTCTTACTTAATCTTTAGAATTCTTAGATTAGATTTATGATTGTTATTACTTAAATGAATCAGAATCCACAAAATTCTCTGTTTATATTCTTATCTACAGAGTTAGTTTATCAACCTATCATATAATGAAACAACACAATTTCGCGCAATCTGTCCGCTTTTAAACGTTATATTTCTAAGTAATATCTAAAACACAGATACGGTGTATGGCTCTCTCATAATTGAATATTGCTCCTCTTTGTACATGTATAATATAAAATTCCCAATATTTTCTACACTTTCTAATTTACACATTTGCATGTGAAAAACGAGCAGATACCGTGTGTATATCACGTAAAAAATATGCAGACAAGCTACATATGGATATAATCTTGAAATTCACAGTGTGACCCTGGAGCGAACTGTCGGAAATCCTCTGGGTTTGCGCTGCGTACAGGTGCGTAACGTGCTCGACCGCGTCGTTCTGAGAGTGCGTTTAAGGTCAACTCATGCCTATATAAAATTACATGCGTGACCTCATTTCCATTTCTGGTGAGCGCATTGTCCGATTTTGTGGTTGCGCGCTGTATATGTATGTGCGTGTATATATACATATATATAATATAATATATATATATATATATATATATATATATATATATATATATATATATATATATATATATATATGTATCTATATGTTCGCCGATATAGCGGCGAGTTCAACACGCCGCCACTGCGTGTGTATATATACGTCGATATAAATATGTTGAATGTAGTCCAGACATTATTTATCGCGCTCCTTGCACAGCTCCCACATCGGTTTCCTGCGTCAACTCGTCTCGGCTGCGGTTTACATACATGCGCTCGGCCTTGGCGAATTGCTCCAGCGAGAAGTGCATTCTTACTCCGACTGTTGGAAACCTTCACCATTTCTGAGCGAATCGAGAGGGAAACCTTCGCGACCGTTCGAGGACGCGCGCTGTCGACGGCGAAGCTGGACTTCCCGTCGACATTGTGAGGAGATCCTCGATGGAGCGCGTGAGCTGCCACGCTCGGACTATCAACCACGTCAACGACGGATGACGAAGTTCGATGTCCTTCGGACGATGCGAGCGGCAAGCCTCGGAGAAGAGGTCAAGGAAAGCTAATTGCCCAATTCTTCATTAATTTATCGTAGTTTATTCGTACGAGCGCGAATTTCACTTTCGATCGCAAGAGACAGAGAGAGAGGGAGAGAGAGAGCGAGAGAGAGCGAGTACATCGACCTGTGTCGCTACTGTATTAGCGCGTTGCACTCTTGCCATTTAAGGAGTCCTTTATACTTCAGACGCAAAACGAAGCCAATATCTAGACGTTACTTCATTGCTATTTTATTGCAATCGCGAGAAAGTAGTGGATCGGCCGTATCGTGACGTACTCGTATGCGCTTTGATGTAATGTTTAATTCGGTTGATTATACCTCTTTTTAGTCCGTTGTATGAGACGCAGTCGACTCTAAATCTGTGATTTTATAAATCTGTAAATTTCGTCTTTGGTATGAATTAAGATCTGGCCTGACTCTATGAATTTGTAAACGTTGTATATTATTTATTTTGGCGACACCGATCTCTCTCTTTGTAAGTTCAACGGTCTATATGCTGACCGCGCATTTAGGGTTACATACATAAGTTTTTTTTAAATAAAATAGCATTACACAAGACTTCAATGCAATGCGAGTTTAAATTTGGGATCAGTAAGTCGCGTGTAATGCTAGACATAATTCTATGAAGCATGCGTTTTGTTTTGATGCGGAGTTTTGGCATCTTCGCATGCATAAATTGCCGCAACCGTGCAGGAACATGCATACTGCATTCAGGTGAATGTTACTTCCTTCGATTTCATGAGTTGATACACCCGTAAATCTATTACATGTTTATAATCATATGTTGAATTTATTCGTAATACATTCTGAGTCTTAGCGAATTTAGCATTTCAATTACGAATATTAAAGTGTTTAAAAATATCAAATATAAAAATATTGAAAAGAATTTTTTTTATAAAGTTTTATAGTATTCCTGTAAAAAGCATAAATTCTTCTTTTAGATGCATGACAATTAGTTATTAGTTTTTCTAAAATTTGTGATGGGTATGTTTTAAGATTATTATCGAAAAAATATTCTTTGCGAAAGATAACTATTGCTTCAGAGAAGGCAAGTCAATTAAATAAACGTTTTTTCTAGCAGCAGAATATTTTCCTGTATATACAACTATAAGAACCTAAATTTCAACTAAAGAACTAATCAGGATATCGTCCTGGATTTATACGATCTAGAGGAATGTTGAGACGCGAGGATAAATTTGACCTAAAGGCAATTAGCATCTTTAAGCTCATTAAAATTCCAGTTCTAGCTTCAATTTATATATTCCAGTTCTAGTTCAATTTATCCTCGTTTCTTCTAGAATATCTTCTTTCACAACAACTCTCAAGCCTAAAGCTATATCCTGATTGGCTCTCCAGCTTAAGCTTACATCTTATGTTTGCGGCGATCTGTCGTCGCGAAGGGCCTTTATTGCGAATCTTAAGTCGAGATAACGATGTGTGTATGATTCTCAGACGAGACCGATGCGATTCGGACTCAGTCGGGCGTCAGAGCACAAGCCTGTGTGATCGATGCGGAACTCTCATTATCCAAAGCCGCCGATATAAATTCGGCCGTGGGCGCGCGGGATCCATCGTGAGTCTTCCCGCGGGGAAAGGAGCGGATCTCCTCCGGGATTGGGGTCGACTTCGTGGCCATGCATTCGGTGACGAAACCGACACGGTCTCTGCCCCAGGCCGGTGGTGTAGTACAAGCGGTGCCAAGAATAAAGGAGACACGCGGCATGGCATCCCGCCGGCTCGCCAACGGAATCGACAGCGAAAGCGAACTGCAGAAGGAAGCGGACAGTCTTGGAGCGTTAACGCCGAACGGGTCCTCCTCGACGTATCGCGATATCGCTTCAGTCGCGCGTAAGCGAGCGAGCGTAGCACGTGTTCGACGAGACGGACGACGACGACAACGGCGATCGACGACGCCATCCATGGGTATACCAGTACCCGCGTCTTTCTCTCTGTGGACAAGCTGAAACCGAATCGACTGCGACGAGGTATGTGCGCGTCGATTTTATTAATATCTCGTGCATATTCGCGCACTTTTCAAATATGAGCGAAATATCGCTCCGTGTTCTCGCGCGAGGCGCCAACGCGACGCGGCTGGTCACTTTGGTCGAGCTCACCTCCGAGTGTGAACCGACTCGCGATTTGCAATTCGTGATTTTTGCAATCCGTTATTTGCAATCCGTCATCTTCTCATGCTGCAGCGCGATCTGAAAAAGCACGAGGTTGCGAGAAAGTACACACGCTCGTCTTGGAATCTGCATCTCGCCTGCGTAAGCGAAGTTTTGTGATAGGTGAACGCCTTTGACGCGAGTAAACGAAATAGACATTCCAACGTGTAATGCTGACACGCAAATTTCGCCGGTGTTTCTACGCCAGAGCGTTAGAAAGTCACGCGCAGAATTCTTGAATTTCATATTCGCGCAGGCTACGACCCCGGGACACTGTTGTCATTGTTCGAAGAGCGTGTTCCTTCCGCGGCTCGATTGGTGTCGAGGCTCTCAGCGCGAAAATGCCGAGGTCACGATAGTTTTCCGGTTATAAAGCGACCAAAGTTGGCCAGTGACATCACATGGATTTTGCGTGCTCAGGCCCGTAACTACCTGGCGACGGGTTCATCTTATCGTCCGTTGTTGATTTTGGCGAGTCGCGAGGGACGTTGATTTCTCGCAGGTCGGCCGATTTTATCGTGGGCTTTTCCCTTGCGCGCGCGAAGATTTTCTCTCTGCATTGCGCTACTCGAAATCAGCATCGCGTTGATGCGTGCGATGCGATTTGCGAGCGATGCGGTTGCAAAATTCGCGCGCGCTGCGAATTTACACGCACATAACGCGCACTTTATATAAACTCCTCTATATCGATACAAACAAACACGATATAACATATCGTGCCAGGTCGAAAACATGATAAGAAGCGCAAGCTTAACGAGCGATATTTGGAACGTTTAATTCGTTATCTATATCGCTGTCGCGTACGCGTTGCATTATCATAGATCGTGAAAGATTATTGAACGTTATCTTGACTGGTTCGTAAAATTACATCATAAAATTTCAAATCAGAGATTTGGCACTTTCGTTCTGTTTGCGAAATTGTCGGAAGTGCAAATCTTGCCATTAGAAATTAGCCGCGAGTAATTATTCGTCGAATAGTCTCTCTCTCTCTCTCTCTCTCTCTCTCTCTCTCTCTCTCTCTCTCTCTCACACACACCGTCGTATTTGTCGAGGACTTTTATCAAATGTCGGGATCATGTCGCATTGGGATCATGTCGGCATAGCGGCCGAATTATCGTGTACGGAGTACAGAAGCTCGCTTTTGTACTGAGGAGAAAATGTTCAGATATTTATTCGCGTAATAAAAGTTTATTTTTTCGCAGAAATAAACCTTATCTCGCGAAAATAAACGTTTCTAAATATTTTTTTCTCAGCGTAAACGAATTAATTTCTGGCGGAATATGGACGATTCAGAAATTCCGGTCGAACCTCCCTTATAGAAATATCATACTAAGAATCATTGATAATTATTTATTATCCAGTATTTTTAATACTGAAAATAAGTAATTACCAATGATTCTTAGTATGATATTTCTATAAGGGCTATCATAATTTGGCCTGAATTATCGAGATTTTCTGATTAACAGAATTCTCCAGCACCATCAAACGGGATTTCTGAATCGTTTCTTTTGGTGAAAAATCGTTCCGTTCGACCAAACTTCCGTTTTTCCGTGCGTACTCAGACCGCCGGGCGGCAATTCGCTTCAGCGAAGTATGGCTCGTTCATTAATCGCAAGTATGCACACGATTTACGCGACGCGTCAACCAGAGACGCATTACTTACTCACGAGCAATTCTGCATGGCAATTAGCCTTGCCTCGTTTCCATGCAGATAAGTTTTTTACACGCGCATAATACGGAGCACAAACACATTTCATGAGAGAACGAACGGAGAGACGCAAGTTTTTTTCCTGTCGGAAAAATGCTCTTCTCTTCTTTCCCCGCGCGTCCCGGATGTTTTCTTGAGCGACTTTTGGCTGCCGGCCATTCATACCCGCAAAGTAATGACGCGTTGGTTTCTAATGTCAAAATAAGATTGTTTACGAATGACCAGAGATTAATATACAAAAACGCGTGGTGTTTGTCGCGGGCCCCGTCGGCCAGGACATTCGCCAATTATTCGCGGCGCGAAAGTCGAGAGCGGACTTCTGGGCGCTGGAAGGTGAAGTTTTCCTCTATGTAACGCCCGAAGTAACCGCTCGCGATATCACGCGCCTATCGCGTGGATACAATTATTCCGCCGTTCATTATGGCTCTGTAAATGTTAGTACATGTGGAAAGAGCGAATTTCCTCGCGAGCGCGCACGCGGCGTTTCAAGGATAGCGAGCGATTTCGATCGCGCGCTCGGCGCCGCGCCTTCCCCGGGAAATATTGCAAATCGGGAGTGATCGAGGATATCTCCGTCGTGTGGAAGGACTCGTACGTTTCCGCATTATTCGCTCATACCGTGAATCGTATCGCGAAACGCACTCCTCGTCTATTTATACTTACGCAAGCGTATACGTGCGCGACCGGCGGCAAAAATTGCCGCCGGCCTGCATTTTCGCACATATCGCGACTGCATCGCGCGGCACTGATAACGATAACGAGGTGAGCACGACGGACGTCGTTTTATCGTATGATGACACTACATCGTGATTACTGTATATGCGCATATCGCCATGAGTTTGTCACTCAGCTCATCCTTTATGTGCGCACACCGTGTGTGTCTCGGAAACGTGTGGCGCGCACTATCGTCCAGACATACGCCAGGAGTGACGTCGAAAAAAAAAGACTTTTCAATGTCGACTCAGCGACATACCGCGGAGGCTAAGGCAAAAGTATCACGCAGAAAAATCGTCCGACAAAAAGTTATCAGACGCATATCTCACGTTCATGTTCACGTTCACGTTCCGATCAATTTTTATATCTGCGATCATTAAATTTAATCGGATACTTCTGGTTACATGATGGCATTCTTTCATATATAAAAACCGATATATAAGATCCGATATTTCTTATCGGATGTTTTCTGATTGGATATCAAAACTGATCGGTATTTCATCGGATTTGTTCGGAAAGATTACCAATTTTTTATCGGATAATTTCTCACATTGCGCCAATGCTTAAATACTATATATATATATATATATACATATATATATATATATATATATATATATATATATAAAATAACGCTGGCGCCTAATTCTGAATGTTCTTATTGTTTTGGTTCTTTTAAGTACGAATATTTAAACTTTCAACTTAAAATACATGTATATAATGCAACATATACTAGCTAAAACTAACTGGCCTTGCCCGAGTTATCACAAAGTTTTAAGGGAATAAAATCAGATCTAGGTTTTATGTAACCTATATTTTTTGCAGGTTCTTAAACAGAATAACTATGCAAAATTTGGTTCAGATTAGTGGAAAATCAGTGAAAGGGTGTTTAGGAATGTATAGGAAATAATATATAATACAGACAGAAATACACAGACATAAATAGACATTCTGTTGTATACATATACAGGTATATTCTATATACGTATACAGGTATATTCTATATAGATATACATATAAAGGTATTCTATATTGAAAGTTTGTATATTCGTGTTTAAAGATTAAAACAATAAGAATGTCCAGAGTTATTAATGTTATTAGTGTATATATCCAGGCATTGTTTTTTTGTCTACTAATGCCACCAGTCAGCATCGCCTCGAACCGGTTCTGAGCCGTTTCTGAAATATTCAGGTTTTCATAGAAAGAGAAAAAAGAAAAACAGACAAATATTCGACTTTTAAAAGACATAACGCCGAAAATATGCGGAAATTTAATCTAATACGCACGACTTTCCCGCGAAATGTGTGTGTGTGTGTTTACACTCTTATCGTTTTAATTAATTATCGTGTTATGTAATTGCATTACTTCATAACGACTTAAACGAGCTCGATTACGTTCATATACGTTGCATATTACGGTTGCGAGATATCGCAATTTTTAATTGCCGGCGTCCGATAAATCTTGACGAGTGTCGATTCCTCCGTCGCTCCCCATCGACGAGAGAGGTATTCAAATTTTCTTCTACTTCTGCGTGCCTTCCCAAAATTATCTCTCCTCCCTTCCCCGATCGTTCACGAAAATAAGTGGACATTATTGGTGCTTCGACGCAATTGTGCTTCACATTTGATAAAAGTACACGTGACCGGGTTAAAGAAGCGACGGCGGATACATTTCTATTTCGGTAGTGCTGCCGGCAGAGCGCTGACACTGCCAAAAGAGAATTCGTGTCGGTCAAAGCAGACACTGCACTTCCTCGTGGGACACGTGACAGTGACTTCGGCGGCCGTCTCGGGGAGCTACAACGGCTTGGGGCTAAATCGCGTCGGTATCAGGATCGCGGCCTTTCAAACAACACCGTGAGTCTTCCGTTCGGCAACTGTAATTAAGGCGATAACCGTATCGCGACGATACGCACATTGATGTCTGATTTCACCAACGTTGATTAAGTCTTAATTCGAGTTTAAGCCGTCTTTAAATAAGGACTTAAATTCAGATTAAGGTTTAATCGATGTTTAAGAACATCAGTGGAACCGGACTTGAGAAAGGACAAAGTGTAATTCATGTCATTTTATAATCAAATATATATTTAATTTTATATTCAATATATCAATTATAGTCATTTTCGGCGCCAACTCTATCTTTTTGTTATTCTAACAAGAAAGTATAGCGGCATATTGAGAAAAAATACTTGGAAACTTATTTGTAGGATATCAAGTTTATTTCCGTAAAATAAAATTTATTTCTGTAAAATAAACTTTTGTCCCGCACATAAATAAATTTTCAAATATTTTTTTCTCAATGTAGTAATATACATGTAAAGTTAATTTTCACTAGCATTGTAGTAATATTTATTGCAAAAACAGGTTTTCTAACTGTAATCCTACGCAAGTCGAGGCGATATGCAAATTGAGCGAGAAAGACAGAAAAACAATGACTCATGCTTTGGAAATTATAACCACTTTCGGCACCAACTCTATTTTCTTATTTGTTGTTCTAATAAGAAAGTAGTGGCACATTAAAGAAAAAAAAAACACTTGAAAACTTATTTACAGGATACAAAGTTTATTTTTGGGAAATAAACTTTTGTTCCGCAAATAAGTTTTCAAAAATTTTGTTCTCAGTATAACAATATGCATATAAAGTTAATTCTCACTAACATTATAATAATACTTATTATAGAAGTAATTTCTCTAGCTATAATACTTTTACTGCGTGTTTACAGACACAAATACCAAACATTTTTCTCTTAGTCCTGTGAAGTTGTTATCTCAATTTGAATTTCGATAGATTGAGAAAGATGTTTGTCGAAAGTAAATTTGATAACGACATTGTATCGCGAGGACTTTGAAAGCGGCTATACGTTAGTTAAATGGCTATTGTTCGAATTCAAAAATGTTAATCAATCGAACTACATCACTTCGTTCGATGCTACTTTGTTCTGACCTGGTTCGAAACAATCACGCTGTACTTATGACGTGATAAAAAAGAAAAGAGATTTTTGACGGGTCACGCGGGAGCAATTACGGCGATTATGTTAAGTTGACTAACTGGATAAGTACGTCGTTGTGTCGGCATATTTATCGTATGATTATATGATTGAGTTACGAGAAAAATTCTCGATGTTCATCATAGCGACCCTTCCACTGCTGTCGCATTTGTTGCTTCCCTGAAGTCGATCTTTCAATTAGCATGGCAATCAGAAATCGGGGAATAAAATTGTAAATGTCGTTGATTGCGTTTAAATAATTCATTAATTTTATAATTATAATTAGACACGTCAATTTGTCAGAAAATTAAGAATATTTCTGACTAACGTTAGAAATTATGTACATACAGAAAGATATATGTTATGTATCATACATTGAAGTAAATGTCATTGCTTTCAAATATTTTATAAGTTTATACACTGAGAAAGAAATGTTTGGTATATTTATAATTATTATTATATAGAGAAATAATTACTATAAATTGTACTGAAGAGAACCATGTTTTTTTTATTAGATTTTACTATAATGTTGGTGATAATAACCTCACACACGCATATTATTACTACATCTTCATATTGGAACAATAAAAAATATAGTTGGGCCAAAAATAACTATAATTTTAGTTAAATCGTTTTTTCTCACAGAGTATATCCGCAAATATATTATAAGTTTATCGCAAGCAAATTTATTTAAAATACATTCTGAAATAAGCTTAACATTTTAGTCAAGAATATTAAGTCAAAAGAAAAATTTGGTTTGCTTACTACTTGCTTGCTTTAGAGTTGAAGCAGCTTTTTCTTCAGCAAAGTTTAACGATATTCTTACAAAAGAAATCAATTCTTCCTTCGATTATACAATAATTTTTCTTTAATAACTTTTGATAACTTTTAATAACTTTTCTAGAATCTGTAATAGATATATTTTAACACTAGTATCAAGGAAATATTTCTGATTGCGAATAGTCATACTACTTCAAAGGAGGAGAGAGTATAAACTGAGCAAGCGCTTTTCTTAGCAGCAGAATGATACTTTTCTGTGTGCACAATGCGAACATCGTTCTTCGATGTATAATTTGATCATCGCGTAATCGCTCAATGCACCGTATCAGCATTGATTGCCGCGTAACAATTAAAAGTGCTAACTTATTACAAAAACTCAAGTGGCTTAAATACACAATAAACACGGAGTCACGCGTTCCAAGAAAGATAAATGATCTATTAACTTCCAAAGAAATTATATTGTGTCATTGTTTTTTCTCCTCTCGTGATCACAAAACCCATTTTTCTTACGCGTCAGTTGCAGTTAGTTAATCGTAAAAATTACTCCAGTGGAATGAATCATTTCGCAAACATGCTGTACGAAGTCAACTGTTCGGTACGATCGTGGAAATTTGCCTTACACACGTACGCAACACAGATGCGTCACGACGTGTCGAAGGTACCGTCTGGTTGAAACATCTGCATTATGCATTAAATAGCTTTCGCGTGAACATGTATGTGTTTGCATATACATGTCACTTGTATTTTTATCTTTTGTTGTTGCATTCAACAACACTTACGGCGTAACTTGCAGTCTACGTTTACGTCTCTGTGTTTTGAGATATTTTTATTCTTTTCTTTTCTTTGTTTCTTTACAATTTTGTTTCCTCACACAGTCAAACAGTCCTCATGCAGTTAAATCTCTGGCACAACTACACTCAGAAAATGGTCTCTCAGAATCGTAGCGAAAATAATCTAGAGACGATAAATGAGCTAAAGCGGATGAATAATTAGCAAACACCGCGATATTACATATGTTTCGTATTTAATCAACATAGATAACAGAGACAGAATTGATATTTAAATTATTCATGAAAATTGACCAAGAAAGTCCTTCTATGTGGCATCTATCCAAATTATCATGTTTGCTATCAACGTTACAATGACATTTTTCCTCATATATTCACATTAAGTATGTTTGTGTATGTAATTGTATATGTTTTGCACAAACCCTATATAAACCCTATATAAACCCTATATATGTTTTATACAATTATATAAAAATAAATGTAATGTGATTCGTGAAGACAATTCGCCAAATAAATGATAGCGAACGTGTTAAAGAAATTATTAATTATTTGTAACGATAAATTCTATGTACTACAGACAATTTTTTAGCAGATATAAAAAACAGCGATAAATTCTAACTGCGACATTTTGAATTCTATCTGGACCAGCAAAACATTTTTTCGAATAAACGACATCCATGATTTATTAATTATTTCATGACGCAGCTGTGTGTGCGGATTCGACATTATTTTCATGTGTTGTGAACATTTGCGGCACGACTTGCAGTCTGCCTCGTCGTTTCCGCGACGAGAATTCTCACCTATTCCCTGGAATTTCCCGTTGGCTCTTACGTGACACTTTTGATTACCGAAACGGAACGTTTCCGTTTTACGGGGCGCGTTTCTCGCGATAATTATCTGTCTAACTACTAACGAACTGTTTGAAAGAGCACTCGAATTCGACGATTCCGTTGGAATGTAAGATCTATTGATTTGTGTGATCTATTGACACGAGAGGCAATAACAGACTCGCGCGTTGCAATCGCAAGAGCGCGTTATCTAATGCAGACTGTAGTGTTCTTTCTACATTTTTGTACGACATTTCAGCAGTCCGTTTCATTGTGAGCCGCATCGATAATGACGCGGCATAATCGCTGAAGATTGACAGGATTGTGAGTTGGCATTCACTACTGTTCGTTACATAAGTTGCAAATGGCGAATGTCATCAACGGCATTTGTAAATTTTACATCGACTCACTTATTTATCGGCACGAGTATCCTCAACGATCCAGTATCCGTATTATTGCGAGCATTACTATTATTGCAAGTTATACCGTAAATATTGTTGAAGGCAACAACGAGAGGTAAAAATACAAGCGAGATAACCCGCACAAATTGTTTCGCATAATTGCAGCTCAGGATATAATTAGCCATAATTACGAAATATGTTATTTGGCTATTTCTTAAGTAACGATCGGTTAGCTGATAATCGGTTGACGGTTATTTGCTCAGTACTTTACGTGGTATTTATAGTTGTGAGTTCGCAATGTGAATCGACAGTGCTCGTATTGTTCTGTTCCGCCGTAGTTCCCTCAAAACGCAATAATAAAACGTACTTGGCGCCTTGCAATCGTAACCTGAAGGATATCTCGATTAGGATCGTTTAAATCCATTAAAAGTAAGTGGCGCAGGAAGTGTGTGAGCAGCCGGCACGTTTTACATGACAATTAATTTATAAGGTCGTCCCTTTTTATTCCACTCGTGTGGAAGCGCCACCCGGCAAGATTGTGCTCTTCCGTGTTACGAAATTCATTCGTACGATCTTTCCTGGCTGCCCACTCGGCGTTAAATTTTGTTATCTCGTTACCTTAATTTCAGACAAGGCGTCTTCATAAGACAGTGAGATATAAAAAATAACATTGTCGATATCTTCGTGATATGAAAAAAAAATTCGTCTATCAAAAGTTAAATAAATAATTTCGCAGAACAGCTGAGAGATATTAATAAACTTTTTTTGTCTCGCCTTTATCTGTCTTCACATATGTGAGGGTGTGTTAAAGATTAGATATTATAAAAGGTTTCTTCCACTTGTAATTCTTTAAATATTTCCTATGTTGAGTCGTATGCTTATCTTGGAGGACGCTGTAGGAAAATTACCGTGGGCACAGCTCGACGGAAAGTTTTTATTGAATTATACGCGCCTCATTAACTTATAGTCATGTATAATTTATGATAGGCAATGAAACATTTCTCGATAGGATATTGATGTACATCAGCTTTCAGTATATTAAATCATGAAATTCAGTAACGTTGAATAATTGGACTTACCAGACTGCACTCATATTTTTATCACATCGAAATTAACTGTACAAAAACTACTGTATCATGTCAAGTGTAATATGAAAATCCGAGTATAACTTTTAATAAATTTCTTGCTGCGTTAATGCAACAAAAAATTTACATTATTGTATGATGTAAATTTAATAATTAATAATATATTTATATATACTTGCTTCTCTCTCTCTCTCTCTCTCTCTCTCTCTCTCTCTCTCTTTCTCTCTCTCTCTCATACAATATATTTATTTTAGAAATATAATCTAAAAAATTGTAAAATTTTTCTATCATATATTATCTCACGTCGTGATAGTCATGAAAATCTATTTGAAATTAATTGAAGAGCGATACTCTGTACTCCACCAAACACTTCGACGATAAGATTAATTGATTCGCCACGTTGTCCGGCCTATCAATTGTGTCAAATGGCCAGCTCTGGGAGAAAAATAAAAGAATTATCGCGATGACTTGTGCAAAATACGAGCATGATAGTGTCAACAAGTACAGAGAATTGGAGGACAAATAATTTATATAATAACCGATCGCGAGTTCTAATGTCTACTTCGTGTCTACAATCGTGTATATCGCGCGAACGCGTTTCCTCCGTATTCTTATTTGTTACTTCAATGCGTTGTTAGTGACGTCCTTTCTTTTTTTTCTGACGCGGGATTAAATATGATACACGCTATGGTTTAATTAAGGCGCCAATCAGCCGAAAGACTTACGTATAAAGCAACTCGCGTGTTCAATTGGCCGTTTTGCTCTCGCACAACAGAGTTGATACACTTAATCATTTTTACCACTCGAAGGGCGCCGTGGCGGCGTCTTTGAAAGTTCCTTTTTGTCATCCTTCGTGTAATGATATTATTGTGATGCGATCAACAGCAGGATATTGGACGGATATTCATTATTAAATCTGTTAATGAATTGAAATAGACAGATAACAGGAAATCTTATCGAGCGTAATGTTTATTATAAAAATGTATTAATTCCAGTTCGGTACTCATGTGTTAAATTAAGCGAAAAATTAAAATCCGACATAGTTGTTACGTCTTGAATTATTGTGTATATAAGCATAAAATTATTTGCTTAAAATATTGTACATTTTTTCTGCTTTTTGCATTATATTTAGAATCAATACAGTGTTTCCTCTCTCATATCTTAAATTATCTATTTGAAAAATAATGATCGCGACAAGTTTCTCAAATTTATCTTTTGTACATTGAAAACCATAAAACCGTAATGTCTACATTGAGAAAAAAATCTAAAAAATAAAAAAATATTTATTCGATGAGTGTCAATAATCTACTTAAATTTAATAAGTTCTTTTATTTAAATAGAATAAACAATTGCTTTTCCATGAAAAGCTGAGAAAATATAAAAAGTTATTAAGAGATTTTAAGAAAATATATTTTTTAAATCTTTTGCTTCACACACGGTGTAAAAACATGTATGTTAGTGTCAGCAAATGTTACGAGTACTCACCGAATAAATCTTTTTCTTTCTTAAATATTTTCTCTCTCTTTTTAGCGTATACACTGGATAATTTATAGATATTTAAGTAAAGAAATATCAGAGAAATTACTGCCTTTCACAGATCACAAGATATTAAATTAAGCGGCAAAAGAGGTGTGCTATCGACGGATTGATTATGAAATAATACCTAAATAATAAGAAAGAGGTTCTCTTCGATGTATCTCAATTAAATTGTGATTAAGTTCCCGGTGACCAAAGAGTCGGTGTCGTCGACGAAGTATGTATTAAGTACGTGAGGTATACACATCGGCGATAGTTCAGATTGACGTTTCGTATACTCGTCGGCCGATTATTGGTACTTCATTCATCTTGTCGCGCGCTGCTAGCCATTTGGATAAAAGACTTTTGCAGTCGTGACGCCCAATAACACGCGTGTCATTACGAAACACGCGCGTCAGAGCGAACGGGAATAGAGCCGAGAGGGTGAGAATAAGAATTACGATTCGCATCGAGACGCGCGCGTCATGCACGTGTATTTCGGTGCGTCGCGACGCGTTCACCTTACTCGAAAGATGCGCCTCGACTATCATCTCGCGATATGTTGCAGATGGAGCTGAACAGCAACCCTATCGCGACTTCGCCGAAGAATTCCGTTCACGGTGATGAGACCACTTTCAAGCAACCGCTCGGGTGAGTTTATCTCTCTTGGCATGATAGATAATTTGTTGATTGTTATATATCAGACAACTCGATACGTATATGCAGGTCTGACAATTAATAGCACATCCGTAGTGTATAGGTAGAACTCGTTAAATTAAACGCAGAATTCCTCTGTTATTTCCAAGACAACCACGTGAAACTTTGAGTTATTAATTCAAGAAGATTGATATCACGCGCGATACATTGGATGATGCTGTCGTGTGTGCTCATACATTACGTTAAACTAAACAAAAAAATTCTCTTCCATTTTGTAAATGACTACGTAAATTTTATATTATTAATTAAGGAAGATCGAAGTATTAATCATGCACTAATCTTCTTTAATTAATAAGTAAAAATCTATATGGTTATTTTCAAAATGGAGTAGAGAACTTTTTTGTTCAGCGCTTCACAGCTTATTTATCGTATCGTGCGTAATCACTCTATCAATTTTTAATTAATTTAAATAATAATTCAAAATGTTACATGGTTATTTGCGAAATGGTAGAGGAATTTTGTATTCAGTTTGATGAGTTCTATCTGTATATCACGGCTGCATAATAAATTGTCAGACACTATATATATAATAATAATCATATAATATAATGAGATTCCAGCATATATATATATATAATATATGTGTCAGCTTCTTATAATAGATTGCTTTGATTTTATTGGACGTCAGTTGTTCGTTAACTCTTGGGCCTTATCTAATCGCGAATTTCAAGTCGCAATACGACACTTGCATTATCTCTCTTTCTTATTCCAAATGATTTAATTACGCTGATCAGCAAAATCATACTGCAGACCACAGTCATTTTGAGATTATGAGTTGCTCGATTGATAAATTAATTGATGTAGTGCGTAATAAGGGGCTGTTGAGTACGGATTAGTCTAAGTGTGTCCGAGTGCGTCGCAATACACTCTTAATCCCGCCACAATACACTCTTAATCCCGTTTAAGTGCGCCATTGCGATTTAATTATCTCTTTGTCGTGGAGTTTCGTGTGGAGGGGGATTTGTGTTGTTTAACTTAATAATTCATTGAGTTATCTGATTATGCGAATGATTGTACGAGCTACGTTACGCGATAAGCGAGCCCAATAACATGTTCTAGTGTTTGGCATCAAACGGTTCTGATTGTCCATTATTGTTTATCAACTACTGTACTTTTCGTTGCTCCTTTCAGCCACTGGCGCTTGTTTCCAAGTGTATTATTCTTGAGAAATGGCGTGTCGCGTTAGCATAAAATGCCCAGGCCGGAAACGATCGATACATGTCGCCGCGAATCTTCGCCTTGAATTTACGAGCATCGCTATTTTAAACGGCAGATCGTTGCCAAGAACGACGCGTGTCGTTCTTTCTATCGATAGTCCATACGATCGTGAGGTCTACTTGACCGCAGCCAAGGGAAAAGTATCTCTCCCATGGATCTGCTCGTTCACACACAGTCGCGCTTAATAGTAGTTAACGCTAATCGTGGAAATTCGATTATCTCGCGTAACGATCTCCAAGAATGCACGTGCATATCCGGCAATTACTGTCATTTTGCGTGAGATTATGGTCGTGGAAAGTCGCGCAGGATATCATCAGGGTCATCGTCGTTTCAGCAACGGTGCTTTGATTTCGATGTACAGCTCGGATGATAGTTAGGAGATAATATCGCATCAAGTATCTTTTATCAATATGAGTACAATCGTCGAATCGATTTTGCAGAAATGGCGGAACGTACGGGGCATTTCAGTCGAAGGATCCTATCTTGGCGATGGAGAAGGGCGACGATGTCAAAAGAGGAGGCACTAACGAGCACGGCATTACCGTACACCATCCCACCTCGTAAGTTAAATCAGTGTCCCCTAAAACAGCAAAATTCCCGTCGGCGACTAAATCACTCGCCGGCAGAGCGCATGAGACATTAGCGAGCACGGCGTTTGCGGACGACGAAGCGGCGTACTTAGCGTATGCGCCGTTTTGCGACAAGAGCATGATATATAATATAGTATATAGTTTAAATATAAGTTAAGTAAAAAAGTGAAGCAAGCAAGGGAGAAATAGAGAAAAGAAAAACAAATGGTCAAGCGTAGGCAATTTGAACGATCGGAAATGCGCGACTAGCATAACCAACTGTGTATCGCGAGGCGTACAATTTAAAGAAGCGGAAGTATGTAGTTGACTCGCTACGATATCCCGATAAAACTTTTAAATCACGTATTTCCGCGCGAACCGTAACAATTTTTTTCCGGGAAGGAGCGCGTTTCGTCATTTTGCGGTCGCGCGTTCGTAAATAATCTAACGAGGCGTACGTATTTCAGAGCCGCTGCTAATCATTTGTGTGTGCGTCTTTTTTTCATCTTTCTTTCTTTTTGCCATTGTAATTTCGTAATGTAATGTCTGGAATCCCAATTCGTACCTGACAATTCTCACGCGCGCGCGTGCGTGGCCAACGCTGACGCAGCTCGCTATTTTTTATTCCGTGACACGGAATTTCGCGCGATGAGAATAGAACGAATGCACTAATGGACGATTGGACAACTGCAGGTACCTGGAAACCATGATGCATCTGTTCAAGGGTAACGTCGGCTCGGGGATCTTCGCGTTAGGAGACGCTTTTAAGAACGCGGGATTGCTGTTGGCACCGCCGCTCACGATCCTCCTCGGTATCATCTGCGTGCACGCCCAACATATCCTCGTACGTAATAGAATATAATTTATAACTAAAGGAAAACACATGCGCGCACACTGACAAGGGAAGTTCCCAAAGTATTTTATCGATTCCGAGTGTTTAGTGTTACCTTGAAATATTTGCAATATTTCAGAATAACTAAACTCGAATCGAGTAAACTTTTATTAAAAGTTAATGTACTAATATCGTAGGATTGAAATATATGCTATACAATTTTTCTTTAAAAAGCCTATATACGAATATTTGTATATAGACGAATCGCGCCTATATACGAATCGAGTATCGTAATATTATTTAAAATGAAAATTATAAAATTCTGCCATTGCTGTCATTTTCTTTTTAATGCAAAGATAGGGGATGTAAATGGAAATTTGTATTATTTAGACAGCCTAGAACAATTCTATACTAATCTAAACTCAGAATCGATGAAACACTTCGGGACATTACTTTGTGAGAGAAAAATACTTGGAAATTTACCGGGATGAGATATAAAGTTTATTCCTACATGAAGAGAATATTATAGTTTTTATTTTTTTTTTCATGTAAATCTTGTTCAATTTTTACTATATTTTTAGTAGACTTCCAGAAATAAACTGTCAGCAAGGTCTGTCTTGCTAAGAAACATAGTAAATTTCGCTAGAAACAAGTAGAAACAAGTTTCGCTAGTAGCAAATATTTTGCTAGCACATTTCAATTCTTGAAATATGAACAGCACATGTAAAATGAAAAGACAGCGAATCACTGCAGAATGTCGATCGGTTCAAAATTCTACACTACAAAATTCTACACTAATTTTTACTGTAACATTCTCTCCGTGTACGAAATAAAATTTGTTTGTATGAAATGAGGTTTATCTTCGCGAATAAACTTCATATTTCACAAATAAACTTTCAAGTATTTTTCTCCCGGTACAGAGTGTCCTTGCAATCTTTAACTTCGTTTGTCTTGTGAGAAAAGAACAAAAAGTACAATAAGAGAAAACGCGAATTCTAATTCGCGAAACGCACTCAATCATTAAAATGGAATGAGAAACACGAGGTCGCCTTCTTTGTGTCTCGTGGGCTCTTTGTCACGCCCGTTCTATCGTGTTTTGCTATATTATCTGGCACTCTTTGTTCGCCATTATCACGGCGTCTCGCATTTCTTTCCTCAACGTCCTTATTGTCCGGATGTTAAGTCAGCTGTTAATCGTGTCGCGATTAACTCTTCGTCAGATCCGCCGCGTTGATCGCGATTGCCTCGAGCAGCGACCCACGCAGGGTAGAATTTCGCGAGAATTTATAATCGGCTATTTATCACCGCCGACTGAGTTGGCACACGCGAAGTAGAATTCCAAAACTCCTGAGACGCCAGCCAAGTTTAAGCATTCCCGATGTGCGCAAGGGGTTAACGCATACGATATTCGCTCTTCCAGATCAAATGCAACGAAGAGGTGACACGTCGTGTCGGCGACGGCGACGGCGCGAGCGGATTCGCCGGCACCGTGGAGATGTGCTTCGCCACTGGACCCCTCGGCCTCCGTAGATATTCATCTCTAATGAGGTGTGTAATGAGCAAAAGAGCAAGGAAAGCAAAACTGAAAAGCAAAATAACAAAGGAGCGCGACTTACATACAAATGTTACGCTCGTTTCAGTTATTTGCTCACCGTTGTACCGGGTGTAAACTGAAACAAACGGCGACATTTCAGAAACGACTCATGTGTTCGACTCATCTCGCGGATAAAGAAGAAAACTGTTGATCTTTAAGAGATGTGAATGGAATACGCTTAAGATTAAGATTGACCGCTTGTTTCATGTACAGTGAGTTGCACGACGGTTTGAACATAATGAAGTTGGAAGCTCAACAAACTATTAAGTCATTATCGTGACGAGCTTGTCCAGTAATTATATAGTTAATTATTATTAATGTTATTATTATTCATATTGTTCTTAATTATGTTACTAATTATATCATTATTACGTAATCGATAATGACTACCAATTTTGAAACAGTTTGAAAAATTCCCAACTTTATCGTGTCTAAACTATTTTGCGACTCGCAAACTGTACACCCGATGTAAATACTTCTTAAGCCACTCATCCTCTCCTTTTAGTTTTTGCCATGTGTTTGAATTATTTTACTCATGATTTTTTGCACATTAGCGCGTCGCCATTTATGTTGCCGTTTCTTATGATTTTGTTGCAGAAAATTGGTTAATGTGTTTTTATGCGTCACGCAACTCGGATTCTGCTGCGTGTATTTCGTTTTCATTTCCACAAATATGAAACAGGTGAGGTGATCTCCATCTAGCTCTTCCTACAGCGTCTTCTTTCTTCCGCGGTCTGCGACGTTTTGGCATCTGTCATTTTATTCTTCATTTATCTTTAACTACAAGTGCTAATCGTTTGCATGATCTTTCTTTCGGCTGTAAGAAATACAAGAGAATCATTAAAAATCGCTTGCACAAATAACGCCCGTATTTAATAAACATAACAGTAATAATAATGATAACTTTATTAGACGTGACAGAAGGCGTAACGCACATAGAATGTAATTGACAGTAACAAAAGCGAGATTTGGTCAAAAGGCGAGACAGCATTGCAGCTGCGATTCGTCTAGTCTGATTTATTTCACGTGTGATCGATAATTGCTCCTCAATGGAAGCAATATGTGAACGCTTAGTCACGTATACACTTAGGAATTAATTGAAAGACAAGAAATTTTCAAGGAACAATCCCTTTCCATATAGCACAAATCTCTAAAAGACTTCTTAAAGAATTCTAAAAGTGTTCTGGAAGACTTGGGAACTCTTTTGGAACTCTTTAAGAAGTCTTTTAGAGATTTGTACTATATGGGTTCTTAATATTGGTCATGAAGAATGTTTCTGATTCTCCACGGTAGGTGTTAGACGTGCATGGAATCGAGATGGACGTTCACCAGCACATGGCGGTGGTTCTGATTCCCATACTGCTTAGCACCTGGATCAGAAATCTCAAGTATCTAGTGCCACTGTCCTCGGTGGCGAATTTCCTCGTGATGGCGGGTTATATCGCCACCATGTACATCATGAGTCACGACGTGCCGTCCATAAGTGAGAGAAGATACGTCGCGGACTGGCATGAGATACCTCTGTTCTTCGGTACTGTGATATATTCCTTCGAAGGTATTACTCTAGTGAGTACAGAGGGATAGATTGTTCTATCTCAAAATTAATATATTAATATCTGAGAAGTCGGAGAATATCTGAGAATAATATTTGAGAACGACAAGTACCCTGAATAATAAATGTAATTGTGTAAATTAATGATTAGAGTCGGATCTTTCAATTCGGATTGAGTACTCTTTCGCCACACTTTACTAATAGACATTTATGCATAGGTACTGCCACTGAAGAATGAGATGAAGAATCCCAACAATTTTAGCAAGCCACTGGGTGTTCTGAATGTTGGTATGGTGATAGTCGGCTCTATGTTCGTCGCAATAGGTTTCCTGTCGTATTTGAAATACGGCAACGAGGTCGCCGGTTCCGTTACGCTCAATCTCGATTCAGCGAAGATGTAAGTAAATGCAACTGAATTCACGTAATTGCAATTCGTACAGTGAGAAAAGAATTTACTAAATTAAGAAAAAAAAACGTTTGTTTGGATACAACTGTGAACATATTTGTTTAAATTAAGCAATTATTTTTTAAAATTAAATAAGGAAGTTTTAAATATAAATTTCATTCTTTGATTTTAGAAAATAATTACTTAATTTAAACAAATATGTTCACAGTTGTACCCAAACAAACGTTTTTTGAAATTTAGTAAATTGTTTTTCCAGTGTAAGGAAAGAGTTCACACGCGTAGACGTAAAGTTCACCGCGTTACATTTGTCTATAGACGAATATTGTTATATCGATTTGACGAGCAATTATCTTAGAACTAATGCACAATGTCAATGGAGTTCGCGCAATACCAAGATAGCAGAATGATGTCTAAAGACGTCTTAATGACGTTAGAAACGTTATTAATACATCATTTGACGTTACTCTGCTACCTAGATATTAAAATTAAACAATGATATGTGATTAGCACGATTACACCAAACGGCGAAGAAACCGTTGTAATATACTTTTCTCTTCTATTCCAAGGGTGGACGGCAAAGTCATCCACGGTTACTCAAGGTTTATACCTGAATATTTTCTTAAACTTGCTGTGACTGATAAATATTAGTTAGAATAGAGAGCTTAAATGTTGGATCGAGTCGTAAATAACTTCCAACGTCGATAGCAATTTTTTTTGCTAACTTAAAAGAATAAAAAACAAAGAAAGAAGGAAAAGGAAGTTATTGTATTTACGACTCGTTGCAATACGATATTATACGGTAAACCACAGAAATGTAGAGGTAACGTCCTTGCTTAAAATGATGGATACAAATCTATTGGATTACATTACGTTCAGAGTCTGTATTTTAATATACATTATTGTAAATTGCAATGTTATCGTTTTGTATGCATCATTTTACACAGAGGTGTATATATTTTGCGCATGTTTTCACCCATCCGCGCATGTTTTCCTTTTCTTTTTTTTTTTTTCTTTATTAATTATAAAGTGTGGGAGAACTTTTATAACTGTTTTTAACTTTTTTTTCCATCTACCTATCTATGAGTTCACCCATAACTTTCTGTAGTCGTACCACGACGAAAAGCTTCTTCGCTAACGAACCGGATTTTCTTACAGTCTGCCGCAATGCATCAAGACCGCCATCTCATTGAGCATATTGCTCACGTACGCGCTGCAATTTTACGTCCCGATCGCGATAATGTGGCCCGGCATCGTCAGCCAGTTCGGTCCCTTCAAGTGGCCGGTGCTCGCGGAGATTATTTTCCGTTCCGCCATGTGCCTTATCACGTGTAAGTACGAAAGAGCTCATTACTATTATCGTCATTAACGTCTCTTGCACGAATACATACGCGACAAGTCTACATTTCAGTTTAACGATTTATGAACTTTTCAGTCATTCTGGCGGAGGCGATACCGGAACTGGGTCTCTTCATATCCCTGGTTGGCGCAGTCAGCAGCACCGCACTCGCCCTCGTGTTCCCGCCGATCATCGAGATAGTCGTCTACTGGCAAAACGCCAACCTCGGTTTCTTCACGATCGCGAAGGACATGACGATAGTGCTGATCGGCGTGTTAGGCTTCGCTACGGGAACGTATGAGAGCGTGACGTCGATCATCAAGGCGTTTAGCAAGTGAGCGCGCGCGCGCGTGTGTGTGTGTGTGATGACTGGGCGATTTATATTAATTGTATTCGAGTGGATAAGCTTGAGACACAACGCGATCAAGGATCGCGCAAGAGGGCAAAAGTTAAAGACCGCAACATTCGCTAATTAATAATAATTTTGTCGTCAAGAAATCAGCAGTATCTACGACATCTCATATTTGTGAAGGAGCACCAAAGACAGATTAGCTGAGCCATTACTGAGACTGGCTAGCGCAATCTTCCTTCAATTGGTATAAGCCGATGATAAAAAAATTTAATCAATATGTAAACAGATTTATAAATTGATAAAGATTTATAATTGATAAATGATAAAGTAAACTCCAATTTCTAACAGAGAAGGGAAAATGGCACAAAAAGATTAAATGGAAATTATTATTCTCTTCTTGACAGAGTGATTGTTAGGTCGTTTATCAGCAATTGTGTCTTGAATATTTGTCTTTTTGAAAAGTATTCAGTCATATGTATTCCGACCGCATATTCAGCGCTAAAAATGCAGCCGTCCGCTTTGCGACAGAATATCCTGCACGCGACACAAATAAATCTTAGAATCATCGGGCCATATTTAACGGTAAATATGACGTCCGGGATACGGCCCGATTTCACTTGTTAAGGCGCGCGGTTTTAATGAACCATGACATCTACGATATCTCCGCGTGAATCGAGAAAAAAGGAAACAACTCCTGGAGACAACAAAGGAGAAAACTCCTGTCACTTCGCACTTCCAGATCGTATGCGATTGTAGTAGGTGTTGGCAATCCCTAAGGCACGATTAAAATGTTAGCCGCTCTATGATGATAATTTATGTGTGATACCAATAGTCGTAGCGATAAGACGTAACGCAGGTTGTGGAGGTCAGTGTGATCGTTATCGATATCGAGTTGATATTATTAATAAGTCTTTCGGACAGCGCAGATATGTCCGCGCGCTCGGAACAGATTGCGCAGGCCGTCTTTGTGTTGTTCGAGCGCATCGTGTTTTATTTATGCGTTTAATAAGTCTCGTTGCGTAGGCGGGGGAGAGAACCAACTTTCAGAGAGGAGCTTTCAGAGAGAAGCTTTCAACTTCTACGCGTATACAATACTTCGAAGTACAATATGTAGTTTGCACGAAGCAAGGAAAAGGAGAAAAGGACAGGACAAAAATAAAAAGAGAAACGCATCGATCCTTTCTGTAATTCTGCAATTACGCAGCTTTCTCGTAGTGGCAAAGCGATTAGAACGCGTAGCTTCGTTGTAGTACTTGTAATTCTTACATTAGAGCGTTTTCACTTAGCGAATTGTCTTTTTATTCTAATTTCTCCGAGGTAGAATGCGAACTGTTAAGCGGCGAGATTAGCCTAATGTATCCGACAATTAATTCGAATGAACGACGATTACACTACTTGCGAATTAACGAGTGCAACTCACGACGTGAGGCATATTCGAGTTCTAAACGCTATTAAATTCCCACCGAGAATGAAAATTGTACTGATAATTGTGTGTCGTCCTATAAAGAGAATTGCATATTCTGGACGTATTAATAAACAAAGCACCTGTAACTCTTTTTATTCGTGATACAAGTTGAAGAAGTTTTCATTGACGAAGATATGTTTCGTCTATGCGGTTTTGTTTTTATTCTCGACCGATCGCTGTAATCAAACGAAATTTTCGATACTTGAATTCGATATTCAAGTATCGCTCTGGTGCTTGTGTATTTGATTCACGTTGAAACAACTGAACATCCCATTAGCTGGATTTTGCTTGGAGGATAATGTAAATTCAATTGTTCCGCATACGATCGTCGTAAACTGCAATGCTGTCGTTGAAGAGACACACTTCTCCTAGTCGTGTAATGTATTTGAACAATTTTCACGTTGATATTTTATCAATATATGATTAATATATTATAATATATGTATGGTAATATATATAGGGTGTCCCAGACTATCTTCTGCAATTTCTGTTGGAACATAGAACGTAGAACATGGAACGTAGAACGGATTGAGGTGAACATATAAGTCGTAGACCGTTTTGCGATATTCACAATGATAGTCGAGATATTAATTAAAGAAGATTGGTGAATTATCACGCGCAATTTGGTAGATAAGTTGTAGTGTGCTGTTGTATACTTGTACACATTTGGTCAAATTGAACAAAAAAGCCATTTATCATTTTGCAAATAATCACGTAGATTTTCAGTTATTAATGGAAGAAAATTGTTACATGATCGAGCACAATAATACACAAATCTTTATTAATTAATATCTAAAATATTAATTAATAAATAATTAATGTTTAAATATTAATTAATAAATAATTAATGTTTAAATATTAATAAATAAATAATTAATGTTTAAATATTAATTAATAAATAATTAATATTTTGTCATTTGCAAAATGGTAAAGGACTTTTTCTTTGTTCAGTTTGACTTAATGTATAAGTATACGGTACTTGTCGGATAGATGTTATCATTAAAGCTCATCTACTATATCAAGCATCATCATTTACAAATATTCTTTAATATCTCGATAGTTATTGCGAATATCGCAAAACGATATAGGATTCCTTTGTTTATCTCAATCCACTCTATATTCTCACGAGAGATTACGAAATCGAACCGGGACTCTTTGTATATGTATGTATGTATGTATGTATGTATGTATGTATGTATGTATCTCTATATATATATATATATATATATATGTATATCTATATATATATATATATATATATATATATATATATATATATATATATATATATATATATATATA
>NW_022639457.1:212389-217792 GCF_010583005.1 Odontomachus brunneus
ATATATATATATATATATATATATATATATATATATATATATATATATATATATATATATATATATATATATATATATATGTAACGGTTATTAACATACATATATCTATATATATGTCATATATATGTGACATATATATAATGACTACTAGTATCAAGCAACGCATACACGTCTGGATATGTTAGATTGTATAGTTGGCATATGTGATATTCAAAATTGTAATGTGAGTCCGCAAAGTTTTCTGCCACCAAATATACCAGTATATTGTGAAACCGCAACAAAGAGAATGTACAAATTTTGTGACAGAACTTTGGACTCACTTTGTATAAGCATTGTTCATAAATTGAATAATTGACCGACACACTATCGATGACATCAGGTCACTTGGATATATTGGTATACGATTGATGATCGAAGTAATCCGTCTATATGAGTAATAATCATAAATATTGACGTACAATAACTGCTCTGCGGATGTTGATATTGTACTAATTGTGCTACAGCGACGTAATTATATATTTTATTTATTTACATGTGTCTCAGAGTTGGTTTCACCTACATTGATTTTGATTAGATTCGGGGGGAAGAAAAATAATAAAAAGTTAATTAAATTAGACACAAAAAGGATAGGTGAAACTAGCTTTTACAGCGTGACCGATACTTGCAAAAGGAAACACAAATAAGAGAAGAAGCGATTTTTGATTGTACTCTTACCGTAGACTAATACGTTCACTTTATTGTTACACTTTTTATACATCTATAGCAGCTTATGATATGAAACAGAAAGGAAACAGCAAACACAGCATCTTGAGAAAATGAATCACCGACTATGTGCAATTTCGATACCCAAAAATATCAACCGATTTATATCGTTCGTCATTCTTGAAGATCCACGGGAACAAAGATCACCTGCGAATTTCAAATACGACGATAGTCAATTAATTAATGCGTTAGAAATTAATTCTATCAAAGGGCAAAATAATATTAATTGGAAACCATTGCTTGCCAAGAAATGTTCCCGTAAACTCTTAAATTAAATAGAAATTAAATAGATACTTCTTATCTCGCGACGAGAGTGATATAGTATTAGTTACCTGTGTAGTATTATTTAAAACTAGAACAAGTACAGTATGTTTTTTTGTTAACGATATATATATATATATATATATATATATATATATATATATATATATATATATATAAAAGAAGTTTTAATTACCGCTCGAATAAGCGATACGTACATAATCGCGCACGGATAATACCGGAGTACAAATCCACTCAGGGAAGCTTATCGTAAAAATATCCGTGTTTTTCCTCTTTTCACATTATTTTCCTCATAATTAGTTTCCGTTTTAGATTCCTTTTAGCAGAAAATATCCAATTCTTGTAATGCTATTGAAAAAATACTTATCCCTATAACAAATATATACTTGACTCTGTAGCGGAAGCTGGACATAATCTGTAAAAAGAGAAAAAAGAAATTATTTCAAAATATTTTTGGTTAGTCTATTAAAAATTTCTACTTGTGCCATATTTAGTCCTTTTAAAATCGGATCCGAAAATCCTCTAAAACAGAGCTCAGCACAAACTAACAGTGGATAGCTATTAGAGATATATGTTCACAAGTCATACGTTTCTGAGGTTGCGTTTCGAAAGTCACTGCCAATATTGAAATTCTATATTATACGTAAGATGAACCATATTTCAGTATTGACAGTGAATTTCGAAATGCAGTCTGAATCTCGAGCGGTTTGTAATGATAAGATAAAGGAAATAATATTAAACGCAGTGCTAGGAGCAAATAGCAAGTCAGTCGAAGTATGCAACATGTGCCGAGCTCTGCTTTAAAGGATAGGCGCCTTTCTTTCAATCTCACTTCATTATTTTGGCTCGATATTCGCTCGTAAGTGTATATATTGATCTCATTAGAAAAAAAATTTACATTTTTTACGCATTTTAGGATGAGTTTTACTACAATATTGATATACATAAACCATTAGATAATGTCTAAAACTGTGAAGTCATGTCATTATCTTATCAACTGTCTTATCACTCACTGAAAAATAACTCAATTAGTGCTATTCATTGTAAATTAACGTTCTAACAGAATAGAAGTAGACGAAATATTTTCTTTACGAAACGAATCAATTAAAGTTGAATATTATTATTAATATTTTATACAGAGATTTCAAGATAAGTAATTATACATTAGATATTTCTTGCAATTTATTAATACGTAATAAACAGCAGATAAATATATATTTTTTTCCTATAATTTTATAAAATTTTATGTATTTAAATATGTGTAAATGAATAACTTTTTATTTGCTCACGAAATATATATTTTTCGTTTTTCTTATGTTCTCTGAATTTTATTTTTTAAGAAACATTTAAAATATCATTTTGAATCACATGTTGCCTCACAATTGTCTTACAAAAGTAAATTATTGTTAAGAACCAACGACGAGGCATAGATTCGCTTAACTATTACAAAAATAAATTTTGTTTTTTAGCGAGAATTGGTCAAAGAATTTCTACTTGCGAAAATTCCCCAAGTAAATTAAAGGTTATGATAAAAATCCAATGTTTAGAAAACTAATAGAGCTAATACGTTGAGATTTATGTCGATCTATGATCTAAACGTTACATATATCTTTGAAACTAACTTATCTTTTTAACGCTATATTGTAATCGCTTTTTTTTTGGTGCTATAAAATGCGATATTATAAAACGCTATGTTTGAAATATTCTTATCTATACAACATAAATCACTAAGAAAATTTTAAAGACGTCTGAACAATGTTTTATTTGTTTTAGACAATTTAGGATGTCTCAATACGAACATTTCTCAATACGTGGACAAAATATGAGCAAATTCTGCTAGTAAAAGCGTAATTGCAAATTCACAGCGAATGTACTGCAAGTAATTATGCAATTACTTGCAGCGTATTTAATGCAAACTTACTTACTCAGATAGCACAGAGAATTCAAAAAGAATTCAGTCGTATGTCACCAATTCTGAGCTCATTTTTAGGTGCAAAAAGAATTCTTTTCACTGAATTGAATTCTGAAGAATTCTTTTTGTATATGAAAGTGTTCTCTTAGAATTGATGACATACGATTGATGACATACGAATTTTTTAAAAATTCTTTTTGAATTCTCTGTGCTATCTGAGTATTTATTAGCAAAATTGCTCGCATGTTGCGCACGTATTATGATAGGACAAATCACCTTTTTTTTTACATGCTTTAATTGTTTGATTTGATAGTAACTTGCCAGTAAAATTTAAAACGTTTTGTTCTCTGGAAACATACACTCCTGTCTCTCATTAACATAATAATGTGTGTGTTATTTCGATATTATTCCTTTTCTTTACATATTCTCTTCTTAAAAAAAGATTTATTGTTCTTTATTGCTACTGTTTAGTGTTCTTATGTTGCTTTTGTCGCACAAACTTATATTTTTTTTACATGTTTCTTTTTCTTATATTTTTTCATTTAATTATAATTATACAATATATTGAAAAAAATTTGTTTCTTGTATGTAGGAAAAAGCAAACAGGTATAAACATCATTTTTCGAGGACTTTCGAAAATTTTCGCAAATTAATAAAAGAAAATATCGTTGAATGTATTACAAAATTCACTAAGGATCATATCTTAATGCTTCTAACTATACTATTTTCTCCGACAGACACGTGTATTCGATATTCAATATTTGATTTCTTTATTTTTTGAAGTAGTTTTTTATTAAGTATTTTTATTGTTAGGTAAAGATAGAGGTATTGTTATTGTAGAGGTATTTTTTGTTACCATATTTATCATATAATATAATTCTATTTAAATTTCAATAACATTTGTTGCAATAACGTTCAATGTAAAACTGTAAACAGAATCGACATAATAACATAATATCTCGGTATCATACGATAGTCTCGGTATCATTCGCACACACAACCATTTAAACGATACTGCCACTAACTTGTTCAAGAAATTCTGTAGTGGGAATGGTAATCGTAATTGCAATAGTTATAAGTGTCTTTGCAATAGATTTAAACTTAGTAGGATCTCATCAGCTGTAACATACGCATCTACTTGACTCCTGAAACCACTGCACGAACTCATTAACATCATGACTTGTCATGAGGTAAGTCATAAAAGTAGATTTGTAAACTAGTAGCTTTCAAGATATCGAAAGATAACCTTTATTTTAAATAAATACGTTGAAAAAAGTGCTGTTGTAGCAAGAATACGTGTAAATCTCGTTACAATATATAGATAATTGAAAAGATAGATGGGTGTATTTAATCTAATTTAACCTAATCTAATTAAGTTATATAAGCGATAAGCGAAGTTATATAATATAAGTTATATAATTAGGTTATAATAGCTACAGTCTCTAGTAGGTATGCTAGAAGCTATGCAACCGAAGTTATAGCAACAGTAGCTAAAGTTTTAGTTATAGCAGTAAATACATTTTCTGTAAATTATGATTAGCTGCAGCAATGAAATATTACTCCTCGTACTGCCGTTTTGACTGAACTTTGATATTTATCTATCTGTACTGAAAACTACTTGACATTTACTATCTATATTGAAAACATCTACAGTATACCTGACATAAACTATAGATTCTCGCTGCTAACAACGAAGATCGGAACGCAGATCTTGATTATGATATGCTCTGTTTTGTTATTGACAACAGAAATACTGTATATTCATGAACTATTCAAAAGATAATGTCCCTATATGAAATATTTTACACACAGATATATGAATTTTATAAATCACGCTCGTTCCTCGCTTCGTACGTTCACTTGACACGAGACGCGATAGCATTTCGTAAGACTTATTTATAATCAGTAAGATTCTTAAGAGAAAGATATTAAGTATCAGTTTTGTATAATAGCTTTGTTAACAAATAATAATAAACAGCTTTATGGTTACTTTTAGGAGACTAAGTCATCATTTAAAATAGAAGATAATGTTTTGATAGGCGAAGAGGAAAAAATCGAGAGTAATTGTTCAAATCTCGCAGAATTATTTCTGAATGCATTTGATGCAAAGCCGGATCTTATTGGACAGGTAAAATATCAACGATCAAATTTGTTTAACTTATGTATTTACGTATATCTAATGGAAATAACAATATATAAATATATCTTTTGTTCTTGATTTGGCTTTTTGACTAATATTGGGTCTTTTATGGATTAACGTTTCCGATGTTTCGTGAACATTCTCCAGTTCTTTTGGGGGAGGAACAACTTGAAACAGTTTTAGTGAAATGAGATGTTCACGAAACGTTGGAAAGAAATCCATGACAGATGCGGCACGAACCTGTAAATCAGATTAAACCTTTCATCATACCGTAGGGAGAAATCTAAAATATACTTTTTATTATTTT
>NW_022639457.1:217802-240069 GCF_010583005.1 Odontomachus brunneus
TAACAGTCGAATCCATTGGATACTAATCGTTAACACAATAATAAAAAAAGGCTATTAATAAGTCTATTATTCGACAATAAATGACATGAATTGACACATCTCGCAGGTGGACGCGGAGACAGAACGTAAAGTTACATTTCGGCAAATGAAAATGGATAGTGTGAAGTGCGCGTTATGGTTGAAGAAGAAGGGAGTTGAACCAGGCGATATAATTGTGCTGAGCACGCACAACCACTTGAATACATACATACCATTCCTGGCTTCTTTATATATTGGTGCCACGACGAGTTTGTGGAACGAAAATATCAGCAAAAGTATAGATCGACCATCTTTCGAATTTTTACTCGATATACTCGTTAATTAATTTCCTAGATAGATAGAGACATAATGTGCAAGCATTTAATGTATACTTAGATTAATTTAATGTATGCTGTTGTAATACTACGTATTTAAAAAATATTCTTGCTTTATAAAATATCCATTTATTACGTCATAATTTTTGTCAAAATATTTACTTTTTATTAGTACAATAATACTAAATTGCGTTCTTTTTCTGGTAAAGTAAGCAACAATTTTCATGGCATTAAATAATTTTTTTTTATATAGGAAAAGAGTTTTTATTGTATAAGGGTGTATCTTTATGCACTTGTACTAATTGCTAAGCAGATAATATGTCGAAATATGTCTATCTGGGTTATCTCTTAGTTCCCGTAATTGTTTCTTGTTTTTTCCACCTAAACTTGTTTATTAACAAAAGGAAATAATTTCAGAAAACATGGAACGCGCGTTAAAACAAAGCACGCCGAAGGTGATCTTCATCAATATCGATAAGGCCGTACTAGTTTATAGGCAGGCCCTTTTAGCGCGCATTTCCACGAAGATCGTGGTTTTCGACGATCAAATCGATAGCGAATTTAAATTAGTTGGCGAAGATTGTAAAACTATTGCCAGAAAGTTTTATCCGTTTAGCTTGATCTTGGACCAGGAATTCAAAGAGACCGAAATGAGTGGGTTCACCTGTACAACGTCGGAAAAGAAAATATCGGACACCGTGTTGTTAATGTATTCTTCCGGCTCGACTGGCGTCCCTAAAGCTGTGGAGATTCCTCAGACAATGCTCTTATGTCCGTCGCTCGTCCAATCATTTTCCGTGATACCTGGTGACATTGTCCTATGGTTTGGATCCTTAAGTTGGATCACCTGTATGGCACTGACCATTCGTAGTATACTCTCGTATGCGACAGCGATTAAGTGCTCGAAATTCGATACCGACAAGATATGCAAGGCAATAGAGAAGTACAGGGTATGTCGTATAATTGAGATGTAAAAAAAAAGATTTAGTTACGAAAAGATTTATATCAAAAAGAATGTATCTTACGACATATGTTTATTGATTAGTGTAATTAAGTAATATCTTCTAGATACTTTCAATATGCTTAGTGAAGATAAGAGAACCCTTACGTTATTATTCCACTTCACAGGCTTGCGAGTAATCAATTACTTTTTTAGTACATTATCGTGTTTATTTAGCAATTAATATAGCAATTAATTAGCAATTAATATAAGCTAATTAGATTGAATATCGTTTAATTGACAGCTGATTTGACAAATTTAACCGAAGATCGTCCGATTGACGACTGATCTTAACGAATTCAATATATTAAGGATCGTTCAATTAATAATTGACATGAGCGAAGAGAATTGAAGATCGTGCAATTAATAATTAAACTTGGCAAAATGAATTAAAGACCATTTAATTGACAATTGAACTTAACAAATTTAATTCAGTAACTTTTAATTAAATTCGCTATAAGTTTAATTGTTAATTAAATGATCTTTGATTCTCTTCGCTCATATATCAATCGTTAATAGAATTATTTTTTTATTAATAGAATGATTAAATTCGTTTTGACATCATCAATTAAATGATCTTTGATTGATTTTGCTCAAATCAATCGCCAGTTAGTTGAGCTGAAACATACTATGATTCGAATTAGTTATTAAGTTGAAGAAAATTTAATTGATTGTTTATAACTATGTTTCACTTCAGGTGTCTTGGATGTTAATTGAAACTGGTCTGTGCCACCAGTTGGTGAAATCCGCCGCTTTCACGAAACACGATATGTCTTCTTTGAGACAAGTCCTATTTACCGGTTCAACGATCAGACGTGACGTTCACGAGAATATCGGTAAAGCCCTGCCGGATAGTGCTATGACGGCATACGGTGCGTATACAACTGTTGCCAATTGTAATTATATGATACCAAGCAGTGATGACCGCGGCACGGTCTAAAGTCAAAAGTCGTAACGACGGTTCTCATGTTGTTGCAGGCATGACTGAAACGGGGTTAATCTGTTATCAAACAGGGACCAAAAAGATTGGATCCAGCGGTTCTGTATGCAAAAACATTTATTTAAAAATTGTCGATTTACAGACCAAGAAACCATTGGGCCCCAACACACACGGTGAGATCTACATCCAATGTCCGTACATGATGAACGGCTATTACAAAGAACCCAAAATAACCAAGAGTGTCTTCGATGAGAGTGGTTAGTTACAAAGAATCTCTTCTTTAATTGATTTCAGGAGACTCTGATCTATATCGAAAATGAATCTAGTCTATAAGATTTTTTGAAAAATATTAAACAATTTTTAAATAAAGCTTTATGATTACACAAATAAAAAATAGGAATTAAGGCCGTTAAGAGATAGATGTGTGTGGATTATATTTTGTATCAATTATACAATATAAATTCAGGATTTTTCTTACACTACAAACCTTTCGGTCACTGCTTGGACCCTCTTCAGTGTGTTCAAATATTGGAACTTAAAAAAGAAACAAAACTCTTCAGTTGTTCATTAGTTACTAGAGAATTTGATCTTATTAATTTTTATCTTATCAATATAAAGTTACATATTTTTATATAAAAGTATATACCTTGCACACTTTAACGAACTGATGTTCGTCAGGATGGTTCTGTACCGGAGATATAGGCTACTACGACGAAGACGGCTATATCTTCATCGTTGACCGGGTCAAAAACCTCATCAAGTACAGAGGTCATCACGTTTCATCGGTAGATATTGAAAGCCTGTTAGGAAGCCATCCGGCTGTGAGCGACAGTGCCGTAATTGCTGTGCCGCATCATTTCGACGGGCAACATCCGATTGCATTCGTTACGAAACTGTTGAATGCAAAGGTGAGAAGATTTTCTCGGATACTCTTCTCTCTCTTAATCGATCGAATCTGAAATAACATCTACCTCCTTCTTTGTCTTCCGTTATCTAAGAGATATCTTTTTTCAGGTGACAGAACAAGAACTGCAAGACTTGATAGCCACAAACATGGAAGATCAAAATAAACTTCGCGGAGGCGTCGTGTTTATAGAAAAGATACCGCGTCTTGTCAACGGAAAAATCGATCGAATGGCGCTTCGTGAAATGGTGAAGCAAGAATAAATCGTTTAATTTGAACCGCTCAATATTATAATCATCACTGTAAACAACGTGTTATAAGATAAGAAATAGATCTAGAAGTAATATTAGTAATCCAAATATACTACTGTTGAAGTCAGCAAACTTATATGTAATATGATATTATTAAAATAATATTAAAATTATGTCATTTGTATATTTATAATGAGGAGTATGATAGGTCTACTATAAAAAATTTTTGTACTTTATAAAATATTATATGTGTATATCAGAATTTATATAAAACGTTTTATAAAAAATGTGTGCTTATCAATAAAATACGTCACAGACAACATACACGCATTGTAATCTACAACGTTACTCGGGAATAGTGGATTATTATTGTATATCAATAATGAAAATATTGTTTCACACATACACACATGTGTATTATCTCATGTTGACTATAGAAAATGTGGATCTGAAAAACACGGAAAATGCAGAATAACGTGCGAATAAAGAAAATAAGAAAATAGGAAGTATCTTTAATAAAAACGCGTCGCTTAGTTTTACAATAATAACAGCACGTGTTTGCTCATATAACTCAAATTCGAATATAACCAACTGCATAAGTATTACGATGTTCATATGATGCTCCCAACAAAACTAAAACGATCAGACGTTTCTTGCGACTCAGTCTGAACTGATCGCAAATTAACTTCCGAATTTATTCTTCGTAACAGGACATTTCTCGCAAAGAAGAAGAACAACTGATGGAGTTCATAAAGCCGGCTACATCTTTAAGCGAGAAGAAAACGACGAGGGTAAAAACGACGATGTTAAATTTTACTTTCGCGAATTTCGTTTTTAATATTGTTGTGGGAAGACATCGTGATAAAGAGTTTCAACACTGTAATAATTTTTTTCGCACTGTGAAACATATTACATGCATATTCCACAACAATCGACCGGATAACACTTCGTGAGTTGGTGAAGGATTCCGCGACAGACTAAAATCGTACTAAACGCGGCTTTAAATGTAGATTTGAGGCAAGTTGTCAACTTGTAATGTACCTTCAAATTTGTATATCATATTTTACAACTTGTTCTCTAATAATTTATCCCGCTGAAAATTTGAGGAATACGTTTTACAGTGCAAAAACAGTTACTACAAAGTGAATATTTTTTATCAATGCGATAAGTCACACTCATAATTTTCTCGTATCAAATAATTTTATGAAATGACGCTCATTGGATTGTAGTATCCACCACCATGCAAGATTGTCGATAATGTAGTAATCGGCGAGGAAGCGCCGGTTTACCGTGAATGCGTCGGTATCGGCGAATTGGTTTACGAGCAACTATCTGGTAACCCGGAATTCGTCGGACTGGTAAATCAAAATTACGTAGATCATTTTCGCACGATGATTCGCGTTGCTTTTTGTTTTCCTAGATAGAAAAATGTGTTTATTCTGAGCTCATATGGTACTCATATATCGTTCATGTCATGATGTCACAAAAATACTTCATTACAATAATAATCAACATTATGTCAAGAACTTGTAACATAATTTGTACATCATTTGTGTGCATCTGGTGCTCATGTCATGAAATCACGTAATAATATTTAAAAAATATATCATATTTGATATATAATATCAAATTGAAGTCACAGTATGAAGTCACATTGTGATGAAACACAATCATCATGCATTTCTATCTGGGTTTATGTGAGACCGACGATCTCCGCGTCGTCTCAGTATCATTTCACCTTGCAATTAATCACGGACATGAATTATCTCTCTGCACGATGCAGATAGACACAGCTACGGAGAGACAGGCGACATTTGCCGAGATCAAGGACCGCAGCGTCCGGTGTGCACTTTGGTTGAGAAGCCGAGGTATTCAACCGGGAGATATAATCGGCATTGCCACCCACAACCATCTCGATTGTGTTATACCCTTGCTGGGATGTCTCTACGTCGGCGCGCTTTTCTATCCCATGCATTTTAAACTGAATATCCGTACGTTCGTTACCGTATGTACTTGTCTTTTAGCTGTTATTCTTTATCACATGGTCTATATTTTCTGAAGTACAATCAATATGTTTTTCACTGAGATATAAGTTGAAGTTATAAGTATAGCACTGTAATCAGTAAAAGAAGTATGCCGCCGACGATCAGTAAATAGTCATTGATTTTCGATGGAAACGCTCTCACTGTACTCTTTCGTCTTGTCATTGCAAATGCAAGTGTGTTATTTTAGCTGAATCTCTTCTCACATATTTCTTACCGTTTTAAGTCGCATCATTTGACACGCTTAAATATATTAAGTTATAATTTACACGTCTCTCAGGTTCTTGTATTAATAGTTATTTTTTGAAACACGTCTCAAATAATGAAATACTCAGATTTCAGTTTAGATTTAGATAAGAATCCTTTTAGTCGAATTACAGATATAAATGTCACATGTATTATAATTTAACTGAAAGAGAAACATAGATCTAAAATACAAATCTAAATATCTCACATGAAAGTTTCGAGTGATAATTTTAATACAGACCTTACATGTGTCAAATGACGCAACTTAAGAAACATGCAACAAGAACTTGAGCCAAACGTTACACGCTTATGCGTCTAAAAATAACACACTTGGCACATAACTCGCTGATAGAATCAGTTAATAATAGCGTCTGTTGATTCAGTTTACAAACACAGACAGTGTTATCGTACGAAAGGCGCACAGAAACTGTTTATTCCATCGCCGCAAATGCAGAAAGTTAAATTTGATGCAGCGTATAACGAATTTGTACACTACAGATTTTGCAGCGACATCTTACCTCCACTGGTAACAATTAGAAAGGTCGAAGGAAACGATTGAAGATCCAAGTGTGTTATTTTTAGACGCATAAGCGTGTAACGTTTGGCTCAAGTTCTTGTTGCATGTTTCTTAAGTTGCGTCATTTGACACGTGTAAGGTCTGTATTAAAATTCACTCGAAACTTTCATGTGAGATATTTAGATTTGTATTTTAGATCTATGTTTCTCTTTCAGTTAAATTATAATACATGTGACATTTATATCTGTAATTCGACTAAAAGGATTCTTATCTAAATCTAAACTGAAATCTGAGTATTTCATTATTTGAGACGTGTTTCAAAAAATAACTATTAATACAAGAACCTGAGAGACGTGTAAATTATAACTTAATATATTTAAGCGTGTCAAATGATGCGACTTAAAACGGTGAGAAATATGTGAGAAGAGATTCAGCTAAAATAACACACTTGCATTTGCAATGACAAGACGAAAGAGTACAGTGAGAGCGTTTCCATCGAAAATCAATGACTATTTACTGATCGTCGGCGGCATACTTCTTTTACTTAATCAGAAACATTTTTACTGATTTTTATTAAAGGAGCAAACAATATTTTAATTTATGTCATCCTGATCATTTCTTCCGCGATTCTCTAGACGACAGCCGTTACTTCATCGCTCTGACAAAGCCGAAGATCATTTTCGCGAACGTCGATATGGCGGACATCCTGGCGCAAGCTGTGACGGAGGAGGACCTGAAGATCGAACTGGTGACTTTCGGCGAAGCGATCGGATGCGAGAACTTCGACAAGATCATCAACAATCCCGATCAGGATGCAGCGGCGGTCGACGAGTTTCGTTGCAGACCGATCGCCAGCCCCGACGAAATCGGATTGATCGTCTGTTCGTCGGGCAGCACCGGGCTATGCAAAGCGTCGATGTATTCGCATTCCGCGCTAATCAATAATATGCTTTATGACAAGAGCTTCGCCGAGAAGGACGACAAGATGATAATGTGGCTTAGCAGCTTCCGTTGGATCTCTGGCGCGATTCTGCCGCTCCGATCAATTTACTTCCACAAGACGTGGATCATTTGTCCGGAGTACAAAGAGGAGCTGCTGTGCCAGATAATCGAGAAATATAACGTGCGCCTGCATACATACAGATCAATAGACGATTTGTGTGAAAACGTTCATGAAAAGAGATAAAAAATCCAATTGTCACTTACAGGTAACATGGATGTTGCTGCAATCGTGCCTCACCACTAGCGTGCTAAAATACGGGTTCTTCCACAAATACCGATTACCATCGCTGAAGAAATTAATTATAGGCGGCGCGTATATGAAACCGTACTTGTTCGAGGCAGTGATTAAAGCCTTACCACACACGAAAGTTTTATTCACTTATGGTGAGTGAAGAAGCGCTGACGTGTACGAAGGATAAAGATTGGTTGAATTAATGCGACGGTGATCGATGATGATTAAATGTATTTTGGAATGGGAGGAAACAGAAATCCTGTTTCTTTTAGTTGAAAAACATTTCATACAACCAATCGTTTCTTAATTAAATTTTAATTGAAAAAACTCTGATAGTCAATCAATCAATAGGACTAATAAGTGTAGTAGTGTAATCAGACAAGTAAAAAACTTGCAATTGTGACTTAAGTAGTCAAAAGTATAAAATATATTAGTCAAGAAATCCAAATGTTTCTGTCCTCAACTGAACGTTTGGATTTCTTGACCAATAAATTTTATTATTTTAATTATGTAAGTCACACTTGCAAATTTTTTATTTGCCTTAATTACTTTACTACACCTGTGTTGGTTCTTGTTAGTTCTTAATAATTTTTTTCTTAATCATTCTCCGTCTTCAATTTTCAATCTGTAATCAACAGGTGAAGTTGTAAATGAGAACGTATAAAGTATTTAAAGAAAATTGCAAGGACTATAAGAATAAATACAGGATTGAACGCGCAACGATTTGAGTTATATAAAAAACATATGAAGTATGAGAATTGCTAATGTCACTTTTTATACCGCGATTCTAATTCCATATTCTGATTTTTATTACGGATCACTACAGGTACAAGTGAGGTAGGCGGTGTTTACACTCTGCAAAGGGAAGGCGACAAAATAGGCTCCAGTGGCTACATATTGAGCAACAGTCAGCTGAAAGTGATCGCTGTCGACACTGGACGGCTTCTGGGCCCGTGCGAACTTGGCGAACTCTTGTTGAAATCACCTTGCATGATGACAAGATACTACAACAATTCTCAGGCCATGAAGGAGACTTTAGACAAGGACGGTGAGTTTTTATGCGCTGTAGTAACGATAATACCTCTCGCATAAATTGCATTAATCAACTCATATTAGAAGTAGATATACCCGTGCACCTATTAAGTCAGAAGTAAATTTACTTGCAGTTGAGATTGAGACTAGATTGAAAAAAAGATTAACGTATTTTTATCTATATTTCATTTCATTTATTATATTCATCTATATTTCATTTATATTCATGTTATATTATATTTAATGTCTTTAGAAAAAGAGAACAGTCTGTTAAATAGCCACAAATATCCGTGGAGAAGGCTAAAGACACGGTGACGTATTTACCAAACAAGAGAGAAAGAGGAAAAAAATTCATTTAATATCAACCTAAGAAAACAAGTTTCAGTATTTTTTAAACATATTTTTTAAGACTGTTAAGACTGTTAAGGATGTAAGTGAGCTAATATATCACCTGCCGAGTTGACTTCATTTAAGATTCTTCCTGAGACTTTACGATTTTTTTCTTCAGTTTTATCATTATTTTCACCTAAGTGTAATTTTTTATTAATTATTTTATCATCTATGATAATAAATTTTCTTAAGGTAAAGTCACATTTAAATAAAATAGCATTTAATACGTTAATATGCTATATCTTCATTTATACATGTTTTTATTCAGGATGGATACACACCGGTGATCTCGGCTACTATGATACAGACGGTGAGATCTACGTGTGTGACCGTATTAAGGAGATTATCAAGGTCCGAGGCTGCTACGTGTTCCCTAACGAAATCGAAAGCGTGCTACAGAGTCATCCGGCGGTGCGCAAGGTTGCTGTGGTGCGTGTGAAGAATGACCTCGACGACGAGCACCCTTTAGCTTTCGTGACGAAAATACCCGGCAAGGAGGTGCGTACGACAATATTCGAAGGTACACTGAGAAAAAAGAATACTCGAAAATTTCTTTGAAAGATATAAAATTTATTTACATAAATGAATGTTAAGTAGAAGTAAACTTTATATCTCAGTAAAATAAATTTTCGAACATTTCTTCTCGATGTAGTTTTATTTTTCAGGAAGAGAAATAACGTTCGTGATTAATGACAGCGTCTTTTTATTGCACAAGGAAAAAGGATTAGTTAAATTAATGTGACAGCCACACAACTACACATGTTTTATGTTACACATACATAACATAACTACACACGATTACGGTTTAGAAGAACCCAGTTTGGCTTATATGAATCAGAAATTTTGTTTCCTTCAAATAAAACGTATTTAAGTGAGTCATGGTCACTATCATTTACTTAATCTTCTTTCTACGTGTGATTATGTTTCGTTGGTTAAGATTAGAAAAAAATTAGAAAAGATTAGGAATTAGAGTTGTAACAGAGTTGAAATTTTGGCCTTGATTTAAATCTTGGCCTTAATATTTTATTTAACGCCAACACTGATACTCCGAAGTCTGTATCGAATCTATATTTTTTTATTCTATCTGATTTTTTAGCTTCTTCGCTTTAAAATCTACAAGCGGCATTTTGTGTATTTTCTGTAGTATTTAGAGGCGCAAAAATGATTGATACAAACCTCATAATATCAACATAATTAAACACTGATATTGAAGTCAAAATTCAAAATTCGTGAACTTTCTACAGTAATCTTTCTTCTTTCTACAGTAATCTTTCTTCTATAATCGAGATTTTCATTTCGTTCTCAAATAACAGAAAATTCAGATACACTAATGGAGTTGTTTTTTTCCGTGTAGACTTTTTAAACTGAGTTTGGAGTGTGCTTTGCAGGTAACGGCGGAGGAACTGGTCAAATTGGTAGCGGACAAACTGGAAGATCACAAACATCTTCGCGCTGGTGTACAATTTCTAGACGAGCTTCTATATACGGACACCGGCAAGATTGCGAGGAAACGACTCCGAGAATTGGCTGAACGCTTGATGGTCGATCCTATACCCGCAGAATACACGGAATAATTTTTCTTTTCATGAATGCGATGTTTTGGTCTATTTACTATATATCACGTGAAAAATAACAATTACAAATATACCTTTTAATCATGTTTTATACAAGATTTAACGTGTGTTTAAACAGTCGAATAATGACGAACGTGTTGGAATTTCTAAGCGTTTAGAGACGGAAAAAATGATTGTATCAAGCAGATGACGTAGATGATAGAGAAACGTAAGCAGAGATCGAAGCGGTAAAAGAATTGATCAATCACAATCGATTGTTTTCGAACTGTAAGGATTATCAACTATGATTGGAGCTTGCTTACTGTCTAAATTTTATTGTTTGTGTTCTTCTATATGCCATCGTTTCACTTTGAGCAAGTAAAATGTAACACACAAGAGTTAGAGCCAATATTACACGTTAGTATTATTTATTGTACATCTAACAATAAAGATTTTAATTTTGTAACGATTGTAATTTTAACGATTTTAATTATCATATTTCGCGAACTATTAATTATTTTTACGGATAAAATAAATAAGAACGATTCGGTATTTTCTTGGATTCTTAACAAGGATTTCTTATTTTTCTATTAATATCCAAAACTCCTATTTTAATTTAGTAGAAATATGACAATTTAGTAGAAGAATAACAAATCTCTTGCATTGACTCGGTGGAATTAAACCTAAATAAACCTTTAAAGTAACTCGTCTTCTTTGTGTTTTCAAATCTAACATAACAGGTTAAGCAAATAATAATTATTTACAACGGGTAATATCACTAAAACATGATAAAGACGACGATAATTTACACAAGTATTTAAAATTTATATCTACATTATGTACATTTAGGCAAACTCGTTATTGCTTGTGATAAATATGAGTTCGTAATAATATATTTACTTAAAAGAATATGTACCCAATATGTATTTAATGTACGATCTGTTTTGATCAGCATGCTAGAGGATTTCATTAAATGTTAATAATGAAATTCTGAATCTGCCAATATGGAGATCTGAGATAAAGCGACTGAAACAATATATTAGAATGAATATCAGATAAAATGCAAATGCAAGCTACGCTTACTGAAAATCAATTCCGTCACAACTATGAAAGGTAATTTACGATCTAACTAAGATTAACAGGTAGCGTTCAGCGAGTAGCCGCTTAACACCGGCTAATCGTTTGCTTATATAACTGCGTGACGCACATACACTCGTATATACATGCAAATGACTTGCGATAAAACTCGATATATAATTACGGGATTGTTGCATAACGAAAATCATAACATTTCTTACATGACGTACAAAGTAATATGAGAGTGCATGGATGAATCAACGATATTTGCTGGAACCTAGCTCAGTTCGCATCGTTGCATTTTTTAGTGTAGTATATCGATTCGGGCCGTCTATAGAACGCTGCAAGTTCATCAATGTGAATGAATTCTTCATTACTTGTAGACATGTGAATGTCTACATTAAAGAATGTAGACATGTAAAACAATGTAGAGAATGTAGACATTAAAAAACTGTTATTTATGAGATGTCCATGAGATGTCCATGATATTTACTTTTTAACGGAATGTTTTTTATCTTGTGCAACAAAAAATTGCGATTATAATAATTGCGCAATTTAAAATCAATGTGTCAAACGAGTCAAATCTCGTATCACATTGATACAGATAAATAACAAAGTCGATTATAAATAAATAGCAAGATTAGCTTATAAAGTAAAAAGCAACTATATGGTTAAACGGTGATAAGTACGAAATGTGATGTAAGATTCATGTATTATATGGACTTAATATCTAGAATATCGAAAGGTTATCTCAAAAATAATATATGAAAGCGACATTGTGGATTTAATTTACTTAATCCAGAATGCTTTGAAGTAGAATTATCAAATGACTTTGATTTCGAGTTTAATTTAATAAATAATTATGGAAAGAGTTAGTTCAATTTATAGCAAAAGTACAATCGTCTATAAACTGATTTATAGAATGCGGTATATTATATATACATACAAAGTACGAAAAAAATGTAGCGCAAATATTAGTTTATAATAAGGTAAAAAGTTTATCTTATTTACTAAATATAAAGAAATTAATAACGAATTCATCCAGTTTCGAAATATCAGTTGGGCTGATTACTATTTTGAGTAAAAAAATAATATTGTCACGATATTCTTTTGGATACATAACCTGGTCTTCCTTTCATTTTTATTTGTTAAATTTCCAAAAGTCAATAATGAGGGGAAAATCTCTTGCATCAGTTTTGCAGCTTTGCTACGTTTGGAGTAATATTCTTCTGGACGAAAGTACTCAGACAACATAATATCTAAAATCGGGATATAAGACATTTTAAAGATCATCTTTAAGATGTTTTTCAGATTTACGTATAAATATCTTTAAGTTCTTAAAGATTATCTTTAAGACGTCTTATGTTCCGATTTTAAACATTATGTTGTCTGAGTCGTAATATGAGATACCGGAAGTATGAGATAACCTATATTTAAGTGACAATCCCTGCTTGAGTATGAAGATTATTCGCCGTGAAAATCATTATGTCTGCAAGGAAGTGGTCGCGTACGCGCGGTGAAAAAATAATAATTGTGATTTTAAGATATGTATTTAACACTTTTAAAGGTACAGCTTCATTGTCATTTCAATATATTTCAATGTATTGCACATAAGTACTATAAGTGATTTATCGTGTTGTTTTACAAATTTATTGCATTGCTTATATGAAATATCATCTCATATAAAAAAACCTTCTTGTCTCATATTAGGAATCTTTTTTCTGAAAGGGCAAAATCAGCATTTCTGATAAAAAATTTCATATATTACAAAGTAGCTGTTATTGATTACTAACTTTTGGAGGTAATACCTGAATGTATTTTCCATAAGTTTTACATAAAAGCGGGAATTACGGTTACAAATTAAATAAATTATAAGTTTTTTAAAAAAGGTATCTCATATTAGGCACCTTTACCCTGTGTATATGTGATAATTATTTCGATTAAATATTGCATATACTTGGCGTGTCATGTTGTCTTGTGATTCTGTTAATAAAAGAAATACTGGAAATTCTTGACGATCTTCAAGTCTTATATATAACAACAAAATATATATAACAACAATATCCTATATATACAATATCCTATACATACAATATCCTATATATACAACAATATCCTATATATAACAACAATAACGCCTTACCGTTTGAAATTAATTGGTACTGATAATTTGCATTTGGCGATGAGCCATTTGATTCGAGAACAGAACGCTAGTGTTCTTGACCATGATCATCTTGTTTTTGAGGTCAGAAGCGAGTAAGTACACATTTTAAATATTCCTGCGACATGCGTTGAAATAAAATAATACGTTTATAAAATAATACTTGCAATCGATCGAATAGACCTATAAAATAAAACTATCCGAACTTTTACCTTTTTTGTTCTAACACAATCAATAAACTGTATAATTAACATGACAAAATCGTGAGAGATAATAAGGTTAAATGTCACATTACTTTTACGTGATAAAAAATAAGGTTAAATGTCACATTACTTTTACGATTATTTATTGATAGTTCGAACAAAAGATAAAAATTCGGGCTATCTTACAAGTCTGCTTCATTAATCGCAAGTGTAATTTTACGGACGTATTATTTTATTTCAACGTGTTTTACAAGAATTTTTATTCTCTCACTTCTAACGTCGAAAATTCCATGGCGAGTAGCTAAGAAAGAATCTTAATGCATAAACAAATATATTATATATCTTTTTCTACTGTTCTAATTATCAATTTTGATCGCAACTTATATAAATTTACATTTTGAATCTAATGTGATTGTTGCATGCGAACACTAAAGCATTTTTTGTAATCCGCGGAAGATGGAAAATCTTTCATCATCGTTGTATAATAGACTTGCATACGTATTTCGAGTCACCTAATTTAGTATTATTATGTAATTCATACAGACAGCAACACGCACATTATCGATGTTGAAAATATGGTACTCTAGGCGCAATAGAGTAGCAGAGTAAAAGTCATGTCTACAACTACTTACGAGCACGTAATGTCACGCAGTGTCATTAAATTTGTAAATGCGAAATAATTATACCACAATCGTGTTTTCAGCTATTATACTGGGAGACTTGACAATAATGTAAAAATTTCAAGAAAATTGTTGTTGATATCTTAATTAGTGGTAATTAAGATAATGGACTTCCTAATTAGTGATAGTAAGTTGTGATCTTGTGAGCGACAGTTAATTGAGGAGAAACTTTCACAGAAGAAAAGAGAAACTTTATGACTATAGACTTTGATAGAAAGAGCCCAGCTGTGATTCTTTATATTTAGACAATCAAGTTACGATCGAATTTTTCGCAATGTGGGAAATGATTTGCGAAAATGTTATTAGGAAAATATAAATATATTGCGCCTAAGTTTTTAACATCAATAACGTATGTTATCCATCATCGTATTTATACATTATCATATGTGTTGTTTACTAAATTCATGACATGTACAAATGTATATACATATGTATGTATGTATATCTAAATAACTAAGAATATTTATATTCTTAATTACTTAGATATACATACATACATATGTATATACATTTGTACATGTCATGAATTTAATAAACAACACATATGATAATGTATAAATACGATGATGGATAACATACGTTATTGATGTTAAAAACTTAGGCGCAATAGAGAAAGAATATAAATATTCTTAGTTACTTAGATATACATACATACATATGTATATACATTTGTACATGTCATGAATTTAATAAACAACACATATGATAATGTATAAATACGATGATGGATAACATACGTTATTGATGTTAAAAACTTAGGCGCAATAGAGTATACCAGAGTAAACGTCATGTCTACAACTATTTACGAGCACGTAATGTTACGTAGTGTCATTAAATTTGTAAATGCGTAATAATCGTACCACAATCGTGTTTTCAGCCATTATTCTGGGGGACTGGGAGATAATGAAAATTTGAAGAAAAAATTTCATCGATATTTTAATTCAGATAACACATACGATAATTGTCCGATCGTAAATTTCTTCTAAAAATTAAGTTATCGTAAAAATCGTAAAGTCAGTAATCATAAAGTTAGATATTAGAGATTACAAGGTTTGATCGTTAGCCTGAACAAACTTCAACTGGGGAAAGGGAAACTGCTGCTATAGACATTGGACGTATGGATCGCTTAAATAGTAACTGTCAACTTAGAGGTGGCAGTCCATGCTTATACTCCGGTTCGTCTGTTAGTCGTGAAGTGTAATTCAAATAGTGCACAACTCTCTCAAATAGTGCTCTTATTCCCACGAGAATTTTTCATTTTGTCACGAATCTCTTTTCGAATTCTGAAAAATTCTCTCGTTCTTGCCAGGCACACAACGAATTAATTACGACTTGTTCGCGTTTAAATAGTATTGCGTGTATGTGAGTATCAATCGCACAAGTATACGTACATATTCTCTTCACGCTCGACGTTTTAACTTTATCATTTCATTACATTTGATAGTCATAGTGTTGTGAGAACAAGCAGTGCTCAACAATATTCGTCAGTGTCTTATTTAAAAGAGAACTCATTGCGCATGCAACATGTTAAGGGAGGCAGGATATTCAGTTGATCAACAATTCGAGAAGATTTTGTGCGCCTGAAGATTAGAATTAATCTCTCAGGCTCCACATGTTCACAGTTATTATAATTAATTATCCACTCGCGCGCCTTATCGCGTTAAGAATTATCGACACTTATAAACAAAAACACATCCTGCTGAAAATTATACTGTAATAGAGAGTAGTATGACAAAATTATCAGGTGGTCGCATCTCGGAGCTTGAAAACACGTTTGGACGCGAAACTAATCGTTTAAATAGTAACGCTCAACTTAGAGGTGGCAGTGAGTGTATGAAGTTGGCACCCCACTTTTTGAAATTTATAATTTTGAAAGTTGTTCCAGATTGTTCTGACTTTGTACCACATTGTTCTAAAGTGATATTGCTTCATTCGAAACGGTTTTCGAATAAAACAAAAAAATGATTTTTTGAGCTGGCATCCCACTTTTCGAAAATCGAACATTCTGATACCGCAATAGATTGTTCTAATTGTTCCAAACATTGTTCCAAAAGGACAAATCCGTAAGTTGAATTAGAGTATGAGACTCGTAGCGTCATCCGTTCTCCGAAAATTCGTAAAAAAATCGATTTGACAGTACTCGACGTCAAGAGTAAACACATGCTTTCTTTCTTGTTCCAACTGAGATCTTTTTGTTCTGAGTTATACTAGGCTTAAACGACGAAGCAATTTCACTTTATTTTGTCATGACATTTTGTAATTATTTCCGCCAATTTTCCTATAATAAAGATTAATTTTTGTAAGAAATCATCTTTTTCAAAATGTCTGTCAAATCGATTTTTTTTCGAATTTTCGGAGAACGGATGACGCTACGAGTCTCATACTCTAAAACTATAATTCTTAAGCCTAGCACAACTCAGAACAAAAAGATCTCGGTTGGAACAAGAAAGGAAGCATGTGTTTACTCTTGACGTCGAGTACTGTCAAATCGATTTTTTTACGAATTTTCGGAGAACGAATGATCTTATGAGTCTCATACTCTAGAACTATAATTCTTAAGCCTAGAACAACTCAAAACAAAAAGATCTCGGTTGGAACAAGAAAGATAGTATAAGTTTACTCTTGGTCCGATAGACTATTTGTCAAAAAACTTTTTTTTAATTTTTCGGGCTTATAATTAAACTTATGGATTTGTGCTTTTGGAACAATGTTTGGAACAACTAGAACAATTTATATCGGTATCGGAATGCTTTATTTTCAAAAAATGGGGTGGCCAGGTCAAAAACATTTTTTTCATTTTTTGGACTTATAATTCAACTTACGGATTTGTCCTTTTGGAACAATGTTTGGAACAACTAGAACAATCTATTGCGGTATCAGAATGTTCAATTTTCGAAAAGTGGGGTGCCAGCTCAAAAAATCATTTTTTGTTTTATTCGAAAACCGTTTCGAATGAAGCAATATCACTTTGGAACAATGTGGTACAAAGTCAGAACAATCTGAAATAACTTTCAAAATTATAAATTTCAAAAAGTGGGGTGCCAACTTCATACACTCAGTGGCAGTCCATGCTTATTCTCCGGTTCGTCTGTTAGTCGTGAAGTGTAATTCAAATAATGCACAACTCTCTCCAATAGTGCTCTTGTTCCCACGAGGATTTTTCATTTTGTCACGAATCCTTTTCGAATTCTGAAAATTGTGATCGAATTGTGTGTTAAAGATGAAATATCTTTTTTTAATTTAAGCTTGACATATGATAATACGTCGATAATACGCGCGTAACAGTTGATATGATATTATCTCTTTTGTATGATTTCATCGATAATACTTGATAATATTTTATTAGAAAAATCATCGTAATTAACAATCTTACTGACAAAATAGTTGTCATTAAAATCTATAATATATATCGCTTGTCGATAGCGATTAATTGAAATATTCTATAAGCAAATATATCAATTTCGTCTTATTGAAAGAATTGTAGATAGTAATTAGCGGATATCGAATCTTTTCGGACATTCACTATAGACCGCTTAATAACTTAAAATAAATCATTATTAATAATAATGAATGTATATTAGATTGAATTATGCTAATATAAGTGGAAATTATTTATGTATGTGTCTACGTAGCTTAAGACAATGTAATTATTGTAATGATTACATGTACTGCATTTTCTTTTGCACATTTTTTTTATTTGATTCTCACATCTATTAACTTTGACTTTTTAAAATTATTTTCTAACTTTTTGAAATAATGTGTGAAACCAAGCGAATCATAGTGCGAAAATGAAAATCTACGTAAAAACTGCTTCCGAATTATTCGAACAATTGAATCTTCGGATATTGCGAATCCAATCGATCATTACTTCCATTACAACTGCCCAAATTCGAGCTTTGAATTTAAACTTGTTCTATTCTACATCTGGAGTTTCGAGTTTCTCGAAAAAACGAACGATTATTCTATTTATCTTAAGCTCTACTTTATCTCATGTATACTTTATAAGCAAATTATTGACCTTAGTCCTAATATGTTTAAATAGTTGTCAAAACGTGTTTTTTTAACAGAAGAACATTAAGCGGAGATACGCTGATTAAATATTTCACATTACAGCTTCACTGTAAATACTTCCTGGAACCAGGTGAATCTGTGACAAAATGGTCGCAGATCAAGCAAAGGTATGAATAGAAAGATTATCTTTGACACAAATACCTGCAAGATAGTTTAAAATAACTTTTGATAGAAAGATAAATTCAAAAATTCAGAAAATGTTGGAATGTAGGCGAGAAATATGTTCTACATTACAAAACTAACCGGTTTGTTAATTCTTTATAGAATAAAGTGAACTTTACGATCGAGAACAATGTTCACAAGGGACCAATACAACCGTATTCGGGTAGCTTCAAGAGCATCGGAGAGATGTTTTGGAAAAAAATTAACAACTTTAACGACAAAATCGCACAGGTGAATCAATATTGTGTGTAATATTAGTAATATTAACATACACCTATCTTAACTAACATCGTTAGTTTTTTAAAGATAGGTATGTACTAATAAATTATATCCAATATATTACTTCCAAATATTACATCCTATATTGGAGTAAGATCCAATTTGGAGTAAGGTCCCATTAAGTTTCTATATTAAAGTAATCATATATATGATTTCGATATTTTAAAGGATTGAAAATTAAGATTTGTTTAAAAAAAAATTGTTTAGGAAGGAAAAGATGAGTTTGAGAATGTTATATTTTCTGAATTTGAAATTATATTGCAGAACGATAGCAAAGTAAAAAACGATTGTTTATCATAATTTCGACGTTTACGATTCCGACGATTCGTGTCCGTGTAGAAATACTCAGTATTTCACGAAACAATTTTGTGTGTAACTATATGTTACGAATGTTCACCGTGGTGAAAGCATGGTCGAAGTATATATCGTAATTATTAGCGTCGTTTACCGAGTTTCCGACGATATAATTTTCATTATAAAGAAATCAACATTTCTAGTGATAGGATCAATTTAGATTGAATAATTAGAGACATCCGATATTTATTTGAAATTATGAAAGCTGAGAAAACGTAAAAGTGAAATCGCAGGTAAATCAATATTGTGTGTAATATTAGTAATATTAATATACACCTATCCTAGCTAGAACTAACACCATTAGTTTTGTAAAGATAGGTATGTACGAAGTAACATTAATTTTAAAATATAGATAATTGCTCGCATGATTTAGAATATCATGTTCCTTTATGGTACCGGAATTAACTAAGATAAAAAAAGATAATTTAGACGTAACTTTATTATCCACATAGCGATCATTCGCAGCGCGTGAAATATATTCCTATACGTGTCACTTCGCATATAATATATTATATCCAATATATTACATCCAAATATTACATCCCATATTGGAATAAGGTCCAATTTGGAGTTAGCCTCTCGATGATCAAAGAAGTCACTTTTCAAAATTTCACATAAAATTTCGATCATCTTTCATCAACAAAGAAGGAGGTTTTCAAGATATCGTGTTAATTTTTGTGTTAATTTTAATATGAAACCGCGAAGACTTTGCTAATATTAATTATACGAACTGTACAAGATTAATTAAGTGATATCAATAATTTCTTTTTATAACTTTATGTGTAACTGTGCATTTATTTACATACTAATTGTATTGTATCTTTATTTCAACTTCAGCTTTCACACCAGAAAGTATTACGATTTATATATTTCCTTATTTTTTACGCATATTTCTACACGCCTTATCTTTATTTTTTTTCGCCAACTTAACCTATTTTTCTTAAATCTTTCTTTTCATCTTTCTTATTTTCCTTCCTTTTTGTTATATCTTAGCCTATACACCTTCCTTTTTGGCCTATTCCATCCTTTTTGGATTTCCTATCTTTTGAGTTTCTTTATCCTAAACTACTTTCAGAGGTTTGTCAAAACCTACTAAGAGGAGTGCGAGCGTACAAATATTTTTTCGTTCCACTGGGAATCGAACTTTAGATCTCTAATGTAGTAAGACTAGTGTCTGTTCCACTTTGCTACGCTCGTATCAGTTGTTTACATACTAATTAATTTCTTCATACATTACTTTGTGAATTCCATTTTCTCAGATACGTTTCAAGGTTATATCGCTGCAAAGTGACACGTGTAGGAATATATTTCACGTACTACGAATTACTACTATGTAGATGATAAAGTTACGTCTAAATTGACTTTTTTATCTTAATTAATTTGGGATTAAAAGAACCATAAAAGAACATGATATTCTAAATCAAGCGAGCAATTATCTATAATTTGAAGTTAACGTTACTTCGTACAATTTTTACAAGTAAGAAACATTGAATCTGAAATGTTAATTTTATACGGTCTTAGATGTCTCTCAGACATCTGTATTTAATATCTTATAATCATTTTTCAACTATTAAACATTTTTTTAAGTACAGAAACGAAATTTCCCCAAAATTAAGGGGAATTTCTTTTCGAGTTTTTACGTAAATCGGCGATTCTCTGTAATACTGCAAAATACTGCAAAATATTGTAAACATATTTGAAAATACTGCTTTAAATGATTAGTTAACGGAAATCGATATTCGATACCAAGGTTTTTTATAATAATGTTATGCATTAGAAAAACTAGTGCACAAAGCTTTATATTTAAAAAGATGTTATATATTTGCGAATATTAATATCGTGTAATATTTAATGCAATGTTATTGCAGCGATATTTGTAATATTTGCAAAATTTGTAGTTGCAATATTTGTAATTGTAATTTGTAACATTTTTTAGTTTTTTAAGTAAATATTTTCTTATTTACTAATACGAGATTGTTTGTAATTTTTCTTATTATCGAATTCTACTTGGAAAACTGCTAAGGATGTCAACAGTTTATAATCTAAAATTTACAATAAAAAAAACATTAAAAGACTGAGAATATTATTCAAATCTTAATTTAAGAATATGTAAGATTGTATAAAAATATAATATAATGTATTGCATGTTCATTTTATCGCGGACCAGAAAATTCACAATACAATGAACATGCAATTTTCATTAAAACACTTGTTACATAACTGGTAATTGCAGTTGGATGCACGCACGGGCGAATCGGTCACTTACAAGGAATTTCAAAAGAAAATTGCGAAATGCGCTTTGTGGCTACAGGAAGAGGGAATTAAGCCAGGCGACGTTATCAGCGTGTGCACGCACAATCACGTGAATGCCTTTGTGCCGTGTGTGGCAGCAACTTATATCAACATTATCTTCAATCCATGGGACGACGAGATGAACTTACGTGAGTCTTTCCGGCAATTTTCAAAGAAAAAGCGTCCAATTTCGCTAATAGACCAAGAGCAATATCCTCATTATTATTGTTCTCTTCTCGTTCAATTTTATTTCGTCGTCTAATCAAACGCTATTTAACGCACGCGCGTTGAATAATTTCCTATTATTAGGACCATAACTTAGTTTCCGCCCGCAAATGTTAGATGGCAATGCAAACAGTTCTAGTAGTCATTACTAACGAAACAGGTAGTTTGTGATTAATTTCGACATTTCTCGATAACATTCAGTCAGCATACACAATTATTTTCCTAAACAACAATTTCTTTTGCTTTGTGAAAAATGGAACGCGATAAAGTGTTTTTTCGACATGTGCTTTTGCACTATTTT